>NC_057732.1:50047354-50052597 GCF_004010195.1 Chiloscyllium plagiosum | reverse complement strand
GGTGGGAGGAGGTGTAGTCCAGGTAGCTGTGGGAGTCGGTCGGTTTGTAGTAGATGCCCGTGTTGATTCGGTCGCTTGAGATAGAAATAGAAAGGTCGAGGAAGGGGAGGGAGGAATCTGAGACTGTCCAGGTGAATTTGAGGTCGCAGTGGAAGGTGTTGGTGAAGTGGATGAACTGTTCAACCTCCTCGTGGGAGCACGAGGCGGCGCCGATACAGTCATCAATGTAGCGGAGGAAAAGGTGGGGGTGGGGCCAGTGTAGTTGCGGAAGATGGACTGTTCCACATATCTACAAAGAGGCAGGCATAGCTGGGGCCCATGCGGGTGCCCTATTGCACTATTATCTCCGCCAATTCTATGTTGAGCTGCCCCACTTTCACAATAATTTCTCTTGCTGTCTCCAGCATGCAGCCTGAGTTGAGATGTCACCTTTTTTTATAAAACCTTCAGTTATCTCAGGAATGTGACTTGAAAGAAGTTCTGGGATTTACATATTAATGAACTGAAACCTGCAACTCATTCTAAAAAATGAAAGGCTTAACAGCAAGCTAGGTTTGTTCAATATATCGTATCAGTTGCATGACACTATGATCTTATACTATAAATACTGTGTCTTATGATCCTGCCCCACTAGTTACCTGATGAAGGAGCAGCACTCTGGAAGCTAGTACTTCCAAGGAAATCTGTTGGACTATAACCTGGTGTTGTGTGATTTTTAAATTTGTTCAATTTTCTCAACTTGGCCATGAAAAATAAACTTTCAACAAACAACCCCCAGACTGACTTGGAGATGACCCTGCTGGGTGGCCAGGTCCCTCACTGTACAGTTCCCTGAATGATTTACCCTGATCCCCAGACTGAGTGCACTGGACCTGCAAGACCGACCATAGGGTGTAATGACATGGAACTCCTGATGCTGACCATTCCAAGGTTACTGACAGTGTCCAGGCCACTGGGCTGAGGCTGGAAGCTGCCGTTGATTCTGTGGAGTGGGAGTCCATGGCTGATGACGGTTCCCCTGGACTTGGTAGAGGGCCCCTCTGCCAACACTTTGGAGACATGGCCATTTGGATGAAGCATGTTCAATGTGTTGGCTGCAGAAACCGCTGGTGCTTGCTGTAACAAGGACCCATGTCCCTCCCCTGCCCCCAGTGACAAACATGAGAAGCTTCCCAGCTCTGAGTCTGAGCTAAAAGGTAAGGTAAGACAGATGGACCATGAGCCTGTAAGTTCTAAATGATGTGACAATGGGCAAATAAAGAGCAAAGTAAAGCAAAACAAAGATGCAGCGAGCATCTAAGTAAGCACAAAGGGAATGAACACTCAGTGATTGAGCTCAGACAGCTCTGATCTCCAGCATCTGCAGTCCTCACTTTCTCTCAGAGCTCTGAGACCTACCCTGTTCTTATCCACATGCGGCAGGTGCCCACCCCCGATGGTTTGGCAGCAGTGTGACAATAAAAGGTGTTGGCATTCTCCAACGTGATGGAGATAACTGTGTGCTGAATGATTTGGAATTGTATCCTGATGACATGGCAAGGCTGGTGCTTATCCAGTGCCAACCTCCATGGATGAAAGGTGCAGGTGGTCACTCCCATGGAGCACGCCTTAGGGTGGAGGCCAATGGCCAAAATGGGGAGGCACAGAGGGCCACGCGATGAGCTAGAGTCACCAGATACTTGCTCTGACTTTAATGTTGGAAATTATCACTGTTGAGTTTTTGTCTGCCACATGTGAGGTTGACCAACTTGATATCAATGAGGTGAGAGTAGGTAATAATGAGATGTTAATGCATGCCAATGGGCACTTCATCACTCACCAGTGAGATTCTCATCTTGCCATTTAAACCTTGAGCAAAAACATTAAGCTGTTTTGCTTCGATGTCAAGAAGCTCTTTTTATTGAGCTTAGTTTCTCCCATTGACTCATCGTTTAGGGGCTGGGAAAATTCCACCCATAGTGCTGCATTTATTTCACCTCAGAGTAATGATAAAGGGAGAGGAGTATATCGTTGCTGTAGTTGGAGTCCACAAAGAAGAAGAGAAGGAAGTTCAGAGAAGTATGACTATGGAGTCATTGACAAAATAATGGCAACTAGCCAGTTCAAGGGAAGGCTTTAATGGAGAGACCAAACACAGTGAGACATTGATTGCCTGTCAGGTGATAATCTTTCTGCTGTATTTCATCCAGAGGTCTGGGAGTGGAACTGTGATATTCGTCCTTAGAACTAATCTTACTTACTAAAAGATAAAGTCACCACTTTCCTATCTGACCATAGGGCTCATGTGAGAGGGACAAGTGGTTTAACCTGAGCGTCACCATGCCTCAGATGAGGGGATTGGTTGAGACGGAGTGTCCTTCATGGTAACCTAAGCCAATGCAGGAATTGAACCCACGCTGTTGGCATCACACTGCATTACCAACCAGCCACCCAGCCAACTTGGACTAGAGAATGTGTAACACCATATAACATGTGTCAGCAATGCTGTTTTATCCTAAGGTCACTGTGTCCTGAAGCTGTGCGGAAGCAATTGCTTTGCTTTAACATAGATGAGAACTGACCCAAAATAGTGTAGTTTTTTTGTTGTTTGGTGTTAGGAAGATAATTAACTTTTTTGTTCTATCTTGAGGTGTCAAGATTTCATTCAAAACTTTGATTTGTGGATTGGGAAATGAGGCAGCCACAAATAGCCACTGCTACAGCAACATCCACATTAAAGCACCACGCAAGCAATTAGTACACACCCTTTCTTTTCTTCACAGTCTAATAAATATCCAACACAGGTAACTTGCTTAATCTTCAGCCATTCAAACCAGGACTCTTAAATATTGATCTATTAAGATAGTGAGCAAGATGGACTATCAAATTTCAACAAAACCAAGTACTGTTTTTGATTACCAAACCAAGAAATAAAAACAGAAGGCACTGGAGAAACACAACAGGTTTGCCAGGATCTGTGGAGAAAGAAACAAAGTTAAATATTTGATATGACTTTTCTTTTGGACAAGAGGAGAGTCTTTGAGATTGGACTCAAAATATTAAATCTGTTTCAATATCCACAGAAGCTACCGAATTTTAACTTCCATCTTCTGACTATTATCCCTGAGACATTCTATGAACTAAAATGATTTTGAGAAAGGAGAAATAGTACCCTAAAATGGCTGTGATCACCTGACCACAGATTAAGGTAAGACCAGAAGATCATTCCAAGATAAACAAAACCTGAGAGTCATGGAGTCATAGAGCATGGAAACAGACCCTTCGGTCCAACTCGTCCATGCCGACCAGATATCATAGCGAAATGGAATCCCATTTGCCAGCATTTAGCCCATATCCCTCCAAACCCTTCCTATTTATATACGCATCCAGATGCCTTTTAAATGTTGTAATTGTACCAGCCTCCACCACTTCCTCTGGCAACTCATTCCATACACGTACCACCCTCTGAGTGAAAGAAAGGTACTCCTCAGGTCCCTTTTAAGTCTTTCCCTCTCACATTAAACCTATGCCCTCTAGTTTTGCACTCCCCCACCCTTGGAAAAAGACCTTGGCTATTCACCCTATCCATGCACCTCATGGATTTTATGAACTTCTATAAGATCACCCCTCAGCCTCTGATGCTCCAGGGAAAAATAGCCCCTGTCCATTCAGCCTCTCCCCATAGCTCAAGCCAACCAAGTCCTGCAACATCCTTGTAAATCATCTCTGAATCCTTTTAAGTTTAAGTGCCTCTTTCCAATACCATGGTGACCAGATTTCTATGTAGTATTCTAAAAGTGGCCAAAACAATGTCCTGTACAGCTGCAATATGACATTCTAACTCCTATAGTCAATGCTCTGACCAATGAAGGAAGCGTGCCAAATGCCTTCTTCACAACCCTTTCAACTGCGACTTCACTTTCAAGCATCTATGAATCTGCACTCCAAGATCTCTTTGTTCAGCAACAGTCCTACCAGTCCTACCACAGTCCTACCAATGGCCCTATTATTAACTAGACAAAAGTGAGGACTGCAGATGCAGGAGATTAGAGTCAAGAGTGTGGTACTGGAAAAGCACTGCAGGTCAGGCAGCAGAAAAAATGATGTTTTGGGCAAAAGCCCTTCAACTGGAATGGCTTTTGCCTGATGACAGGCTTTTGCCTGAAATGTCAATTTTCCTGCTCCTTGGATGCTGCCTGACCTCTTGTGCTTTTCCAGCACCACACTCCCTATCATTAGCTATATAAGTCTTGTCCTGATTTGCCTTTCCAAATGCAACACTTCACATTTATCTAAATTAAACTGCATCTGCCACTCCTTAGCCCACTCGAAAAGCTGATCAAGGGCCTGTAGTAGTCAGAGATAACCTTCTTCACTGTCTACTGCACCACCAATTGTTGTGTCATTTGCAAATATACTAACCATACCTCCTACATTCATCTCAAAATCATTTATATAAATGATGAAAAGCAGTGGACCCAGCACCAATCCTTATGGCAAACCACTGGTCACAGGCCTCCAGTCCGACAAACAAAACTCCAACACCATCCTCTGTTTCCTACCTTCAAGCCAATTTTGTATCCAATTGGCTAGCTCTCTCTGCACCTCATATGATCTAACCTTGCAAACCAGTCCACCATGAGGAACCTTGTTGAACGCCATACATTTGGACAACATCTACTGCTCTGTCTACATCAATCTGCTTTGTCATGTCTTCAAAGAATTTAGGGAGACACAATCTTGTGAAGTCTGCATGGTGAGTCAGGAATACACACTGAACTCTAATTCAAATAGCTCCTTTGTAGATCAGCAACGAGAAAAATATGGATTGGTTACAGTGAGAATGGAAAGACTCTAACTCACCCTGGTTCCTCTGTAATATCTCAAAGGCAGTACCCAATCAAGTACAAATTGGGGAAATAACTATTCACAGTGGACTCAAAGTTATCAACAAACTTTGGGTCTACTGAGAATATAGGTCAACAATTAAACAACAGCTGTCTCTGGTTAAAAATGTAACATTTCAATGACTTGAAGGACTTTTAAATTGGGCAGTCTTTGTTCTTGCAGTCTGCACCATACACCCTCTCCCCCCTTTAAACGTATTACCTGCATGTGTGTGTGTGTGTGTATGTGTGAGTGAGTGTGTGCGTGTGTATGTGTGTGAGTGTGAGTGTGTGTGAGTTTCTGTGTGTGAGTGTGAGTGAGCGTGTGTGAGAGCGAGTGTATGTGAGTGAGTGTGTGTGTATGTGCGTGTGTGTGTG
>NC_057732.1:50039521-50047200 GCF_004010195.1 Chiloscyllium plagiosum | reverse complement strand
CGCGCGCGTGTATGTGTGTGTGCGTGTGTGTGTATGTGTGTGAATGTGTGTGTGTGTGTGTGTGTGTGTATTGTCTTTCATGCTGCTTTTTAAATATTTCTTTCCCGGGGTTTGTAGGTAATAAATTCCTCTGTCCTTTGAGTAAGAAATCCTTGTAATTAGCTCCTTCATTTCAATCAGGTTAATTATATGTGGGATTAGTGTGTGATATAACTGCATGCTGTGAAAGAATGTAAACATTGTTGTGACCAAAGGGGTGGGGTTAAAAAAAGACAACTAATTGCTCTGCTTACCTGCTCGTAACAAGTAAGAGGCAAGCTTAAACCTTGTCAGTCATCGTTTGCCGAACATTCTTCAACTAGGAATGGCCCAGGACTATCCCACAATGTCTACACTAAAATGATGGTAAAACTGAGCTACATTGCCTCACCCAAAAAGAATCAAAACAATGCAGGCTACTTTGCAGCCTATGTTTTGGAGGCGTGTCTGACTAGCAATTACTCACAATCAAATGTATTTTGAAATTAAACTAACAAAGGTTTTTGATCATTTGATAATCAATGCTGTGGATAAAATAGATGGTACCAGTTCACATGAACAAGATCAATTCAAGCTCTCAGACATATTTTGACAAAGTTTGATACGCAAGATTTCAAATTGAATTAAAAGACACTGTTATATATAACAGAATATAGCACAAGGGAAATATATGAAGTGGAGGTGCCAGTGTTGGACTGGAGTGGAAAAAGTCAGAAGTCAGACGACACCAAGTTATGATCCAACAGGTTTATTTGAAATCACAAGCTTTTGGAGCGCTGCTCCTTCAGGGGAAGTCACTTTCCCTGACAAAGGAGCAGCGTTTGAGAACTTATGATTTCAAATAAACCTGTTGGATGATAACCTGGTGTTGTGTGACTTCTGACTTTGGAGTAATATAGGTTAAGAGTAGGAAGCAGATTAATCACCAGAGGTATAACATCAGACCACATACAACAGTGGAGAAAGTGAATAAGGGAGAATTTGGGAGAAAGATACAGGCTATTTCAGAAATTGGCTGGCGAGGTCAGAGGTTATATTTTACATTCCAAAATCTCAAATATCAAACCTATTTATCTACATCAATTTCGATTTTTAGAATTATTTAGTAAGGTATGAATAAGGTTGAGGTATGCACTTATGAATGTTTTACATTGCATTGGTCAGACCCCCACTGAGAACACTGTGTTCACTTTAGATTTTCACACATCCATCTCGTTTCATGTGAAAGGTGTTAACCAACAGTGCATTAACACCTTTACTTCAATCAAGAACAGGACAAACCAATTCTACTGATCTCAACAAAAAGTCGTGTTATATCCTTGGGGGTCTTTGTAAAAACGTGCATCTAAACATTAATGAAGTTACACAGTTCCTTAAAGGAGAAGCAGTCTCTTAAGACAGAATTTGATTAGAGAGGAGATCAAGGCAGCAAATTTCTTTGCATTAGGAAATCTTACAACAAATAATCTTCTCAGAGAACATCTAAATCTTTGGGTGAATCATGAATGTGCGTTCCTTCTTCTCGATTCAATCCACAAGGTTGTGGAATTATTCCAAAGACTTTGCTCCCCAAAAACTATAAAGTGCAGACTATTAAAATTCTCAAACAATGAGAATCATTTCCTATTAATGCTGCATTTGACATTGCTTTATTAAATATAATGTTTGTTGAAGGAGTAGCTTGAATCATCTTGCATACCGAGGTTCTGTGTGATCTCTCCTAACAAAATAATGATGGCTGATTATATTGTACAATGTACATTATGTTTTGTGCTGCTGCTGAATCATGTTGGAGCTATTACCTATTTCAAACAACATAAGTTCCAATATCAAAGAAGTTGTGCCACACTCAAGGTTAAGTTGACAAAAAATGTGGCTACCTTCTCTTAAATTAAAATGGGAAAATTAAATAATGTTGCCACAAAATTCTTCTCATTGTCATTCATGATGTATGTTGTGAGTACAAGATTTATACAAATTAGCAGGAACATTTTTTTCATCTCAAAAATGTTAGGCTTGTTTTCTTCTTATAACTGAGCTTCACAAATCCGCATTTTATCTCTTCTGCAAAAGCACGCCACAGCCACAGCTGGATGGAACGATTAAAACAAAGGTTAAAACTGTGGAGAAAAGAGCAGTTACTTGGGGTTTTTCTTTTGAAAATGTGATCGCAGTGTAGGAAGGAAAGACTTTGATGGTGAGGTCACTGTTCTGAAAGTGGTGGGAGGGGGAAATGGAAAGATTTGGCCCCTGATTTTTCCACGTCAGGCTGCAACAGCAGACATCACTGTTTGCAGCACCAAAAATCTTAGCTAATGAATTTCATTTTGATAAAAACTTCCAAAATTTAAAATAGAAACAAAAATGAAATTAAATCAAATCATATCAAATCAAATGCAAATCAATTCAGGAAGGAGGGTGAGTGCTTTTGGTTTAAAGATACAGGTATTTTAATATTGACCATCCACAAAATCTTGGTGGTAGCAGTCAGTGAATCAATGAAAATAGCTCCCAAAACTGCATGCATTTCTAAAAAAGGTTTGTTTGCTTGAGTTGTCAATCAAATTTATTTGCTTAATGCAAAATCTATCATGAATCAGTGCACTTGGGGACCATTTTAAAGTGTAATTATTTAAGAAGTCAAACTTTGCTGTAAGAAAAGACCCTTGACGTATTGAAGAGTAATATCATGCTGTGGTTTGATTAATATAGCTGAAAATGGATTCACCTCAAAGTGAAGTCTTTTTGTAAGGAGTGTCAATTCAACCACTAAGGGCTAGCTGACTGTAAGCTATCAAAAAAAACTTATGAAACATATACAGAACCATTTGTCAGTTACATTGAGATCCAGCTTTTAAGCATCCCTTTTGGTACCTTTGTACCTAAAAGACAAAACGATTGTTTTATAGGGAACCTATCAGATAGCTGGAGTCAAACACAATTTGCGGAATTTTCCAGTGTGATTCATCTACTCTCGGATGCACAGCCAATGTTCGTCTTAGTCATTCCTGGGATGTGGGTGCTGCTGACTAGACCAGCATTTATTGCTCGTCCCTAATTGCCCAGAGGGCAGTTAAGAATCAAACATATTGCTGGGGGTCTGGAGTCACATGTAGGCCAGACCAGGTAAGGATGGCAGTGTCCTCCTCTGAAGAACATTAATGACCCAGATAGGTTTTTCCCGATGATTGACATTGTATTCAGGGTCATCACTGAACTCAAAATTCAGGATTTTGCTTTATTGAATTCAAGTTCCACCATCTGCCACAGTGGGATATAAACCCAGATCCCCAGATTGTTCTGATATAAGGAAGGGTTACCTGACCCAAAACGTTAAATCTGACTTCTCTCCACAGATGCTGCCAGACTGCAGAGCGTTTCCAGCAACCTCTGTTTTTGGTCCCCAAACATTGGAGCTCTAGAGGACTTTCTAAATAGGTTAATGGGCTTGCAGAAAATTGGAGTGAGAAATATCCAACAGAAATTTCTCTTTTCTGCTCTCAAGTCTTGTACACCTTACTGTCTGGTTGCATTTGCTTTTTTAATGTTATTTGTTATTTTAACCTTAAGGTATAAAGAAGGGATTGCTGTTTCACATTATCTCGGGTTAACTGTGTTTGAAATCCCCTCTATCAAAGCAAGAACAGACATTTCCTGTGTACCTTAGCTTACGCAAACACAAGGTTGGTTTTACTTTCTGTTAACAAAGAAATCATTGCACATTTCTTCACCACAAGGTGGTGCACTATCTGCGTGGGTTGTGCTGCTTTGTCTTAACATATCTCTCATCTGGTTCATATTT
This sequence comes from Chiloscyllium plagiosum, assembly GCF_004010195.1. NCBI lineage: Eukaryota > Metazoa > Chordata > Chondrichthyes > Orectolobiformes > Hemiscylliidae > Chiloscyllium > Chiloscyllium plagiosum. Next base: position 50,043,359 of record NC_057732.1, on the reverse strand, counting down.
GCATGTGGTTTCAGGGGGTGGGTTTAACAAGCTTTGGTGCTAATTTACTGTGAAACATAAAATAAAAGCTACAGAAATATATAGAGATGTACAGCATGGAAATAGACCCTTCAGTCCAACTCATCCATGCCGAACAGATAGGCCAGCCTAATCTAGTCCTACTTGTTAGCACTTGGCCCATATCCCTCGAAACCTTTCCTATTCATATACCCATTCAGGTGCCTTTTAACTAGCCTCTACCATTTCCTTTGGCAGCTCATTCCAGACACACTCCGCCCTCCGTCATGAGCTGAAATCTTGCTGTCCTGACATCATTTCAAACAAAGATAAGATGCCTTAGTCAACATAGTAACCCTGTTCAATGCAGATCATGTTAAATCTGACACATTCACCAGTGAGGGTTCTTTAGTAATACAGATGTTTTTATGTTCACTGTATAGTTTAAGATAGATGTGGACTTTGTCATCCACCAAAACTCATTTTGAATAGTAACTAGCCTTAAATATTACAGTCCACAAACACAGATATACATTGATGGTAACAGCCACCCATTCAATTGCACCTATAAAATGATCCTTAAAGCTGAAGTTGTTGTTCAATAACTGGCTCCAAGGCTGAGGGGATTGTCCTGTGAAGAGATTATCAGTCTACACGCCTCAAATTTCCTAGAATTTAGAAATATAAAAGTAATATGTTTGAGTAATAATAAGGGGCTTAGGGTAGACACAGAGGCTTGTTGCATTTGTTGGAGATTCGAGAAGTAGGGTAACAGTCTTAGAATAGACAGTTGACAACATAAGACTAAGATGAGGAGACATTTCTTCGTTGAAAAGGTTGTGAATCTTAAGAATTTTCTATAAGACCACTGGTTGTTGGGTGTATTGATGGAGATTGACAGATCTGTGGGTGGTAAGGAAGTAAAGGGATATAGGGATAGTACAATGAAGATGGAACTGAGCAAGAACAGCCACAGTCTTGTTGAATGACAGAACAGTCTCAAGGAACCAAACCCTTTCTTCTATTTCATACGTCCGTATGTTCTTCTGTAAATTAATTCTATTTTATCACTGTAACACAATCAACAGGATATTGGTAGGAGGATTGATCTTTGATATCTTAGTCAGACTTCATTAAACACGGGAAAGAAATATTTGGGCTAGGTAAATTAGAAAAACCATGTCTCAAATGTGTACCGTAAGACCAGACAAAATTAACCTCCTAAATAAAAACTGAAAGAATGAAGATAATATAAATCAGCAACAAAAGCAGAAATTGGAAAAGCTCAGCACGTCTTTCTGCATCTGTGGAGAGAAGTCAGAGGTAATGTTTCGGGTTGAGTGACCCTTCTTCAGAACTGGAACCAGGGAATCTCCTGACAGTTTGATAAGCTCGGTTTGGGCTTTGGAGACAGAGCAGTCCAGTGAATGCTGAGTTCTCGATCTACATTGAGAATATCGAATAAAGAATTACGTTGTCATGATTTGGTGGTTAACCTGTTCAATGTTGAATGTTGCCAACATACACCTTGACAGTGAATGAAAGCAGGAACATAGGAGAGTTCTGTCAATTGACTAATCAATATTGGGATATTTAAAATCACCTGAATGCAAAACATTTGCAATACTGAGGAATACAATGATCCTGATCAAAACTATTCAATTGCAACAAGCAAATAAGTAACATATTTTGAATGAGCAAAATATGATCACCAAAGGTACACAAACAAATTAATTTATATCAGCTAAGAGCTATCCCCTCGTCAATCTACTGGTGGCCATTTATTGTTAAAACTCCATTAAGTAAAATAAAACACAATTTCTCAGAAAGATATCTTAAACTGGTATCAAAGGACAAACAATGACCCTGATAGGTTTTCTATAAGAACTCTTTATAATTTGAAACAAAAACAGAAATTGCTGGAGAAACTCAGCAGGTCTGGCAGCATCTGTGCCAGAAACAGATTTAACATTTAAAGTCCAGAAGAATGACTGGACTTGAAACGTTAGCTCTGTTTTCTCTCCCCAGGTGCCACCAGACCTGCTGAGTTTCTCCAGCAATTTCTGGTTTTGTTTCTGTTTTTAGGGGTTTTTTTGCAGTGTCTGTGGGGGGAGACACAGAGTTAATGTTTTGAGTTCCAGTGACTCTTCTAGTGGTAAATTAACATTTTTTTTTGGAAGTTCTAAATTAGACAGAAAAGAGAAAGGTTAATCAACCCTTCTGTTCTCTTCAAGCCTGAAGAAATACTGCTATTGTCCTTTACAGCATCCAATTAATTTTGATAGATTATATTTTACCACGGGTTCCTAACAATTCAGGTTCAGTCCATGGTTTGCTGCAACTCCATTCCAGGCGTTAGAAATTATAGTAAAGACAGAGTGCAGTTAAAATGCTGATGAGAATTGTTTTGGCATCAGTTCATGACATCAGAAACCCATTGTAGTTTTTTTGGATTAGCGTAAAGAATTCACCAACGTGATCATGGGTAATGTTGGAACTAGCTAAAGCAAAGTAAATGAGATTGATTTAGGATTGAGGAATTGTGAAGTATCAAGCATATTGTAGTCTAAACAAGCATTACCCAGCACTTACACCTCAGGCAAAACAACAACAAAAAATTGCTTTTCACAATTAAACATGAATACCTTGATGTGCAACAACCTTTTTTCCTTAATTAAATAACCTAAGTAAACCATACCAGCAACAGAAGTGGAGGCATTTTCACATCATAAACATCAAGATTATGGTCGAGCATGTTTATTTGAAAAATGCTAAAATGTCTTATAAAATCCCCACCATAGAAATCTGAGAAACTAATGCTTATTTTGCATCAGTATTGATCAAAATAAATCAACAGTAAGCTAATAAAACTGCAGTGCTGTCACATCGTCCTATGATTATGCAAGGAACAAAGAGCAGAGGTATTTTGTGATGACACCTGAGTAGTGGGAATGATGTTTGTAGTCTGTTCTCTCCCATGCATTTGGCCGTGGCATTGTACTGCAGTCACATGCCCTTTGAACCAGTCTGTGGAGCACCCGGAACACCCTTGCAGAACACACCTTTTGAACCACTGTCCTGGAGTGCTCAGTAACAGCTATCTAAATGTGCCTATGTCCAGAGGAACATTAGAAACAGGAGCCGGAGTGGGCCATTTGGCCCCCTCGAGCCTGCCCCACCATTCAATAAGATCATGGTTGGTCTTTTCATGGAATCAGCTCGACTTACCCACCCTCTCACCGTAATCCGAATTTCCTTTACTGTTCACAAATCTATCTTTTCCTTAAAAACATTCAACGAGGTAGCCTCAACTGTTTTCACTGGGCAAGGACTTCCACAGATTCAGAATGCTCTGGATGAAGAATGTCCTTCTCAACTCACTCCGAAATTGATTCCCCTTACTTTGAGGCAAGGCCCTTTAATTCTACTGGGAACAATCTCCCCTGCTTTTATCCTATAACATGGGCTGAATGGCCCACTCCACAGCCATAGTAACCCTATCTGTACTAATAAATTGTACTGAGTACCAAAATCTACTATTCTGGGCATTCGTTACATTTCAGCAGCACAAGCTCTTCCGATTAGTCAATATTGCGAGGAGTGCACTCATAATGTTATTATGCGAAATTCAATCATCTTCCTGTCTTGTAATACAAAGCTGGGTGAATGCAGTGAGCAGAGCAAACTCCCCGTGTGGGTAGAAGAAGTGATCTCCAGTAGTTGTGATCACACAATCACAGCTGAAAGGATGGCCAAAATTGTCAATGATCGAATATTTTCTGAGAAGTGAGTCCCTTGATTTTATGGATTATCCTCACAACTCACACACACACACACACAC
>NC_057732.1:49986808-50039021 GCF_004010195.1 Chiloscyllium plagiosum | reverse complement strand
CAGCATGGAAACAGACCCTTCTGTCCAATCCGTCCATGCTGACCAGATATCCTGACACAATCTAGTCCCACCTGCCAGCACCCGGCCCATATCCCTCCAAACCCTTCCGATTCATATACGCATCCAAATGCCTTTTAAATTTTGCAATTGTACCAGCCTCCACCACTTCCTCTGGCAGCCCATTCCACACACATAGCACCCTCTGCGTGAAAAAGTTGCCCCTTAGGTCTCTTTTATATCTTTCCCCTCTCACGCTAAACCTATGCCATCTAGTTCTGGACTCCCAACCACAGGGAAAAGAAACATTAACAGAGCAGGATGCACTGGTCCAGACAATGAGTGAAAGTAGTGAGCTGGTTGCTATCGGTAACGGAGACCACCTCCCCAGCCTGGTGTCCCAATGTGGTGGCCCCCATCCCAGCACCTAATGCCTTGCTTCCTCTCAGCCCTGAAAATCCAGCTCACTTAGGCCGAGATGAACTGGGGCTTATTACCGTTTCTAGTTACTGAATATTACAAGTTCAGAGAGGGCTTCCAAATAGCGGGCAGGAATATAGAATATGATTTCTGCAGGTTTATGCGGCTGAATTAGAACATTGTGGAAAGGCAAAGACAGGCAAGTTGCTATGGAGCCTGGGCAAAAGCACTGAAGTGGAGAGTAACAGGAATTTCTGGTTTGCAAATAAAATAGATATAATCAGAGACAAATTGAAATACTTTCAACCGAGTCAATAATTTGGAAGGAATAGAGCTATATATATATAGTCATTCAAATCTAGTCAATGAAAGAGATAGCTGTATATTAAACCAACCAGTAACAATAAATGTAATAAGAAAATCTGTATGCAGCTGACTAAATGTGCCGCATAAAAGGGGGAGATCTATATATAACCAACTGGACACACATCCTGAACAATAACTGAATCTAGTACAGAATATGGGAAAGCGATGAAATTTACAACAAACTAAATGCCATAAAGGAAGGTTCATTGTATAAGTATTCAAGAAATGTCAGGAAATAAAATAAACAGACTGATCCACAGCCAACCAGATACATGGCATGAAATAATGGGGCAAGATACTGACACCAAACTATCCTAGCTTTATGGGATTAGATTTATTTTACACACGAGAACAGTTGAATTGTGGAACATTCTTCTTTCATCTATTGCAGAGAGAGCAATTTCCCTTAAAACCACTTGGAAAGAAGAGTGTAAGGAGAAAGCAGGGCAGGCTGATTTGGAGCAGGAGTGAGGAGGCCAGTGTCCAGCTGACTGATCTGCTTCTGTGCTTTAGCACTCTGTCATTTATTTGGTTTGTGGATCTGGGAGCAAAGTGCCAGAGACAAATTGCAAAGAGAATTTGAATTTCATGACTGAGTGTATGAGTGCATTTGCACTTGAATAACACCTTCCCATCCTCCCTTTAACTCCAAAGTAATTGCATGAGGTCAAGGATAGATTGGCATTGAGTGCAAAAGCAGGGGAGTTATGGAGAAACTTTAAGAAATGTTTCAGCCTGCACTGGACTGTTGAAGGGAGAAGGAGGCCTTTGACAGTGTGCAGAGAAGGTTCACAGGAATCCTTTCACAGATCAGGGTGGGGCTGGGGGGCGGGGTGTGGTTTGAATCTTTGGTTCTGGGGCAGGGTAGCCTGGCCCCTCAAACCTAACCTGAGGAAAGGGGGCTTCTGTATCAGAATGGCAAGGTTCCCTGGGAGTTGAAGGTTGGTGACCCCAGTTGGAGTGTGGAAGACGTCGAGTCTAGTGGAGCCTTGGTGCATTGGCACAGCTTTGATATTTTCTTAGAAAATGAGTAAATCATCAAAGAGCCCTTCAGCCTTCAAAACCAGTGCCCCGTCCATGCCACCTCATAGTTTAGATTACTTACAGTGTGGAAACAGGCCCTTCGGCCCAACAAGTCCACACTGACCCGCCGAAGTACAACCCACCTAGACCCATTCCCCTACATTTACCCCTGCCCCTAACAGTACGGGCAATTCAGCGTGGTCAATTCACCTAACTTGCACGTTTTTGGACTGTGGGAGGAAACCGGAGCACCCGGAGGAAACCCACGCAGACAATGTGCAAACTCCACACAGTCAGTCGCCTGAGGCGGGAATTGAACCCAGTTCTCTGGCGCTGTGAGGCAGCAGTGCTAACCACTGTGCCACCGTGCCGCCCACCTAGTTATAGAGTCATACAGTCAAAGAGATGTAATTATAGAGTCATAGAGATGTACAACACAGAAACAGACCCTTCAGTCCAACTTGCCCATGCTATCCAGATATCTCAACCCAATCTAGTCCCACCTGCCAGCACCTGACCAATATCCCACCAAACCTTTCCTATTCATATACCCATTCAGATGCCTTTTAAATATCACAATTGTACCAGCCTCCACCACTTCCCTCTGGCAGCTCATTCCATACACGTACCACTCTCCGTGTGAAAAAGTTGCCTCGTAGGTCTCTTTTATAACTTTCCTCTCTCACGCTAAATCTATGCCCCCTAGTTCTGGACTCCCCCATCTCAGGGAAAAGACCTTGCCTATTTATCCTATCCATGTCCCTCATAATTTTGTAAACCTCTATAAGGTCACCCCTCAGCCTCCAACGCTCCAGGAAAAACAGCCCCAGCCTGTTCAGCCTCTCCCTACAGCTCAAATCCTCCAACCCTGATGACATCCTTGTAAATTTCTTCTGAATGCTTTGAAGTTTCACAACATCTTTCCGATTGGAAGGAGACCAGAATTGCACGCAATATTCCAACAGTGGCCTAACCAATGTCCTGTACAGCCACGACATGACCTCCCAACTCCTGTACTCAATACTCTGACCAATAAAAGGAGCTATGAACCTGCACTCCAAGGTCTCTTTGTTCAGCAACACTCCCCAGGACCTTCCCATTGAGTGTATAAGTCCTGCTAAGATTTTCTTTCTCAAAATGAAGCCCCTTGTATTTATCAGCCCATTGGCCCAAGATCCCATTGCAATCTGAGGTAACCTCCTTCCCTGTCCACTACACCTCCAATTTTGGTCTCATCTTCAAACTTACTAACTATACTCATTATGCTCGCATCCAAATCATTTATGTAAATGACAAAAAGTAGAGGACCCAGCACTGATCCTTGTGGCACTCCATTGGTCACCGGCCTCCAGTCTGAAAAACAACCTTTTACCACCACTGCCTTCGAGCCAGTTCTGTATCCAAACGGCTAGTTCTCCCTGTATTCCAAAAGATCTAACCTTGCTCACCAGTGTCCCATGGGGAACCTTGTTGAACACCTTAATGAAGTCCATATAGATCACATCTACTGCTCTGCCTGCATTAATGCTCTTTGTTACTTCTTCAAAAAAGAAGTTTGTGAGACATGATTTCCCACGCACAAAGCCATGTTGACTATCCCTAATCAGTCCTTGCCTTTCCAAATACATGTATATCCTGTCCCTCAGGATTCCCTCCAACAACTTGCCCACCACTGAGGTCAGGCTCACCAGTCTATAGTTCCCTGGCTTGTCCTTACCACCTTTCTTAAACAGTGGCACCACGTTTGCCAACCTCCAGTCTTCCGGCACCTCACCTGTGACTATCGATGATACAAATATCTCAGCAAGAGGCTCAGCAATCACTTCTCTAGCTTCCCACAGAGTTCTCGGGTACACCTGATCAGGTCCTGGGGATTTATCCACTTTTAAACGTTTCAAGACATCCAGCAGTTCCTGCTGTGTAATATGGACATTTTTCAAGATGTCACCATCTATTTCCCTACAGTCTGTATCTTCCATATCCTTTTCCACAGTAAATACTGATGCAAAATACTTGTTTAGTACTTCCCCCATTTCCTGTGGCTCCACACAAAGGCTGCCTTGCTGATTTTTAAGGGGGCCCTATTCACTCCCTTGTCACCCTTTTGTCCTTCATGTATTTGTGAAAACCCTTTGGATTCACCTTAACTCTATTTGCCAAAGCCATCTCATGTCCCCTTTTTGCCCTCCTGATTTCCCTCTTAAGTATACTCCTACTTCCTTTATTCTCTTCTAAGGATTCACTCGATCTATCCTGTTTATATCTGACATATGCTTCCTTCTTTTTCTTAACCAAACCCTCAATTTCTTTAGTCATCCAGCATTCCCTACACCTACCAGCCTTTCCTTTCACCTTGACAGGAATATACTGTCTCTGGACTCTCGTTATCTCATTTCTGAAGACTTCCCATTTTCCAGCTATCCCTTTACCTGCGAACATCTGCCCCAGTCAGCTTTTGAAAGTTCTTACCTAATATTGTCAAAATTAGCCTTCCTCCAATTTAGAACTTCAACTTTTAGATCTGGTCTATCCTTTTCCAGGTACAGCATGGAACCGGACTCTTCAGTTCAACTCGTCCATGCTGACCAGATCTAGACACATTTGCCAGCACTAGGCCCTCCAAACCCTATCTGTTCATATACCCATCCTGTTGCCTTTTAAATGTGTTAATTGTATCAGCCTCCACCACTTCCTCTGGCAGCTCATTCCATACACCCACCATCCTCTGTGTGAAAAAGTTGCCCCATAGTTCCCTTTTATATCTTACCCCTCTCACCCTGAACCTATGCCCTCTAGTTCTGGACTCCCCACCCCAGGGAAAAAACCTTGCTTATTTACCCTATCCACGTCCCTCATGATTTTATAAACCTCTATAAGGTCACCCCTCAGTTTCCGATGCTCCAGGGAAAACAGCCCCAGTCTGTTCAGCCTCTCCCTATAGCTCAAACCCTCCAACCCTTGCAACATCCTTGTAAATCTTTTCTGAAATTTTCAAGTTTCACAACATCTTTCTGATAGGAACGGGACCAGAATTGCACGCAATATTCGAAAAGTCACCTAACCAATGCCCTGTACTGCCACAACATGCCCCCCCAACTCCTGTACTCAATACTCTGACCAATAAAGGAAAGCATACCAAACGCCTTCTTCACTATCCTGTCAACTGCAACTCTGCTTTCAAGGAGCTATGAACCTGCATGCCAAGGTCTCTTTGTTCAGCAACATTCCCCAGGACCTGACCCCCCCCCCCCCCCCCGCCTTGTCGGTCTTATGCCAGCTTCATGTCAACTCTTAGCAACTCATGCATCACATCCACCACCGTTGCTATCATATCTGCCATGTCAACTCACCTGGTATCCATGATGGACGGCTCTCAGGAGCCAAGCTAAGATGAAATTAGATAAAGTCCTAATTGCCTATGGCAGACTTTATTCAAGAAAAACACTTGTATTCATTCAAAAACAACTACATTTAACTTCCTTCAACTACATGTTAACTTATAACAACAAGCTTTGGCATTTATAAACCAAAGTCTTGAAGTTATCAACCAACTTTGTATGCCAGAATCCAACAATGACAATGTTTGACTCAGTTTTGTAGCATTAATCCAGTAAGGTAACTCTCAGGTGTTAGCAAACCAAATGTAATACAGTGACTGATGATATTTTTTAATACATCTGACATTTCCGTTTCAATGCAGTTAAAGAGCAGGAATTTTAAATGCATTGACACCTTAGACAGTTCAGTTTGTCTGAACTTTTGACAGTTGCTTTTGACAAGACTGTTGACAGTTCTGTTCGCCGAGCTGGGAATTTGTGTTGCAGACGTTTCGTCCCCTGTCTAGGTGACATCCTCAGTGCTTGGGAGCCTCCTGTGAAGCACTTCTGTGATCTTTCCTCCGCCATTTGTAACGGTTTGAATCTGCCGCTTCCGGTTGTCAGTTCCAGCTGTCTGTTGCAGTAGTCGGTATATTGGGTCCAGGTCGATGTGCTTATTGATTGAATCTGTGGATGAGTGCCATGCCTCTAGGAATTCCCTGGCTGTTCTCTGTTTGGCTTGTCCTATAATAGTAGTGTTGTCCCAGTCGAATTCATGTTGCTTGTCATCTGTGTGTGTGGCTACTAAGGATAGCTGATCATGTCGTTTCGTGGCTGGTTGGTGTTCATGGATGCGGACCATTAGCTGTCTTCCTGTTTGTCCTATGTAGTGTTTTGTGCAGTCCTTGCATGGGATTTTGTACACTACATTGGTTTTGCTCATGCTGGGTATCGGGTCCTTCGTTCTGGTGAGTTGTTGTCTGAGTGGCTGTTGGTTTGCGTGCTGTTATGAGTCCTAGGGGTCGCAGTAGTCTGGCTGTCAGTTCTGAAATGCTCCTGATGTATGGTAGTGTGGCTAGTCCTTTGGGTTGCGGCATTCCCTCGTTCCGTTGTCTTTCCCTTAGGCATCTGTTGATGAAATTGCACGAGTATCCGTTTTTGGCGAATACCTTGTATAGGTGTTCTTCTTCCTCTTTTTGCAGTTCTGGTGTACTGCAGTGTGTTGTGGCCCTTTTCAACAGTGTCTTGATGTAACTTCTTTTGTGTGTGTTGGGGTGGTTGCTTTCGTAGTTCAGGACTTGGTCTGTGTGTGTGGCTTTCCTGTATACCTTTGTGGTGAATTCTCCGTTCGATGTTCTCTGTACCATCACGTCTAGGAATGGGAATTCGTTGTCCTTTTCTTCCTCTTTCGTGAATCGTATTCCTGTGAGTGTGGCGTTGATGATCCGGTGTGTGTTCTCCATTTCTGTGTTTTTAATGATTACAAAGGTGTCGTCAACATATCTGACCCAGAGTTTGGGTTAAATTTGCAGTAAGACTGTTTGTTCTAATCTTTGCATTACCGCTTCTGCTATGAGTCCAGAGATGGGTGAGCCCATGGGTGTGCTGTTGATTTGTGGTTGAATGTGAAGTGTGTTGTGAGGCACAGGTCCAGTAGTTTGAGTATGCTGTCTTTGTTGATAGGTTCAACGTCCTGTTGTCTGTTCTGTACATCCAGCAGGTTGGCTATTGTTTCTCTGGCTAGGGTTTTGTCGATAGATGTGAACAGTGCCGTTACATCGAATGAGACCATGGAGGAATGGCAGAGGAAAGATCACAGAAGCGCTTCACAGGAGGCTCCCAAGCACTGAGGATGTCACCTAGACAGGGGACGAAACGTCTGCAACACAAATTCCCAGCTCGGGAAACAGAACCACAACAACGAGCACCCGAGCTACAAATCTTCTCACAAACTTTGAAGAATGTTGACAATTTCAGTAATTTTGCTACTTTATAAATTTATACCTACTTTTAACAATTTCAGAATACCTTACCTCTCCCAAAGGTCACTTTATTCTTTCCATGTTTCCAGTGCATCAGAAAAAAAGAACACTATCAAAAATACTTTTCAGTCTCCTTTAAGTAGATATTCAATTCTCCAAGAACCAAAGTCTTATTTGGCCATATAGCCAGTGAAAGGTTGCTAAAAGGTGGAGTAGAGTTGATTAGGATTAAAAAGAGGATCGGTTTTGGAACAATAATTCTGGTTTCTCTTTCCACAGATGCTGCAGGACCTGCTGAGTTTTTCCAGTGTTTTGTTTTTATTTCAGATGTCCAGCATCTGCAGTATATTGTTTTTATTAATATAAATCCAATACAACTGACTGAAGTCTTGAGATGGACATGATAGAACTGTAACACATCCAAATGAAAAATGATTGAAAGGGTTAAATTCATTCAAAACTATCAATGACAACTAGCATTTTCATAAAGGTTGGTTTGTTCAGTTAGCTGGATGGCTGGTTTGTAATACGGAGTGATGTGTTCATTCAATTCTTGCACTGGCTGAGGTTACCATGAAAGGTTCTCTTTCTCAAGTTCTCCCCTCTCCTGCGGTGTGATTACCCTCAGGTTAAACCATCATCGGTCATCTCTCCCTACTGAGAGATCAATCCTATCATCTGGTAGGAAAATGTCAACTTTATCTTTCATCTCTATAGTGCTATTAATGGGAAAAAAATTCCTGTAGTGATTGGGACCAGATTAACCTTGTTAACTGCTTGACTGGGGTTGTTAATATGGACCAGTCAGGGGAAGCCTTGGCTGACCAATATAACCAGGAGATTTGGAATCTCTTCAGTTCAAGGGACTGATGCCAAGCTGGCTGGTCATGGCTAGTGTACAGTTACAAGTAAATAAGGGGTGACTTTGTGAGGGATAGGGGCCTCTCTGCAGTTATTACACCTAGCTTACAATGCATCCACTGAAATCTAGGATGGAAAATTTCAAAGATTCACAACCCTTTGAATGAAGAAATTTCTCACCTAAGTCTAAAATGGTTTCCCCCTTATTCTGAAAGTATGCCACCTATTTTTAGAATTTCCAGCCAGGGACAATAGTCACTCAATATTGACCTTTCCTGATACCCCTGACAATTTTAAATGCTTCAATGGGAACACCAATAATTTAAAAAATATACATAACCAGGAGATTATTGTCTCTTCAGTTGAGGATTCAGTCTGACCTGGCTGGACGCAGCCAGTGTACCATGCTGTAGTAAGTAAAGGATGACTCGGTGATGAGACATTGGCCTCTGGTGCAGTTATTTCATTTCCCAAAGCACTTCACAGGAGCACTGTCAAGTGAAGTTTGGTAATGAGCTAAATAAAGAGCTATTCAAACTGGTGATGAAAAGCTTGGTCAAATGGATGAGTTTTAAGCAGTGTCTTAAGATAGGAGAGGGAACTCAGGAGGCAGACAGATTAAGTAAAGAATTCTAGACTCTAGGACCCAGACAGTTGAAAGCAAAGCAATTGGGCAATTAAACTCTGGAATATGCAAGAATCAGTAGTCAGAGGAATATTTTGAGAATTGTTGGCCTGGGCTAGTGGAGATTAATCATGGGTGAGGGATTTGAAAACATGTAGGAATTCTAAATTTGAAAATCAATTCGATCCAATAAATCAAAGGTCTAAGTCCACAATAACCATTGGATTCATGAACAAAAGAAATGAATATTACTTTGGTGATTGTGTAATTAGGATGGTTAGTGGCCACCTTCCACAGTTAACTGGAATCAGATTCTACACAAACATCTATTTATTAACCTCGTGGATTTATGACAATGCATTGGTATTAGATAAACAACTAGTCTGATTTTTAACATCACTTGTTCAGCCAATCGTCATAGAAACAGACCAATTTTCCATCACCATGGATTCCAATTGTAATGACAGTTTCTACACTGAACAACACCAATGTCAAATGTTCGCTGTGCAATGCTGGCACTGTGAAGGAGAAACAGTCACGTTTCTGTGTCCTCAGCACCTTCGGTCTCTCATTTCTGCAAATGTACTGTTGAACTTGCCTCAGCAGCAGAAGTGGAAGTGGCAGTTCAGAAGTTACGGAAAGCACTAGGTAAAATATACAAGAAGGCAGAAAGGTGGCACGTGAATTTGAATGTAAATGAAACCGAAACCTTGCTTCAAAGGGGAAAATAAATATGCAAAACATAGAGAAAAAAATGCTGAATTTATATAGTGATCTCCGGACATCTGAAAGAACTTTATCGTCGATGGAGTAATTTTGAAGGTAATCATTGATACATGGAGGAATTGTGGCAGCATGGCAAGATCCCATTATCAGCAGAGTGATGACTCGATAATCTGTTTCTTTGTGATGTTGGCGGAGGTGTAATATTGGACAGGATACTGGACAGAGCTGTCCTGCTCATTTTCAATGGAGTACCATTCGATATCTTTTCCCTCTTGGTGAGTGAAGCCAGGGCCTTCAACCCAAGAACACCAATTCCAACAATGCAGCATTAACTTCATACTGAACAGGTGGTTCTGCTATAACGCACTTTTTGTTAATGCAAATTGGGCGTAACACGATTGGGTGAATAGGGCAAACTTTTTCAAAAATGCAAACTTATAAAGTGCATGTTGGCAATAACGTGATTACATCGCCAACACTTTAAGCTTATTTGTATTCTGCGATTTTTGAATAGCACGGGGTCACACAGGATTGCAACTATCACGTAATAGCAGAACTACCCATACTAGAATGTAAGCCCAGGCTTGCGCTTGCGTCTCTAGTGAACTGCATGCCATAGCATTACATTGGCTGATGGTGAGATTCAGAGAGAGATCTACAAGTATTGATTGATTTGATACTTACCAAACCGAGTCAATGCATAATGGCACTCAACAATTCCAAAGCAGGGCAGTGGGGACAATTCCAACTGGGGAAAGATAAATTGAGAAATCACGTCATGTAATTATTTTAAAGGACCAGCTGTTGCATGGGACAGCTGTATAGGAAGATTATGGGAAAGATTTACCTCGAAATCTTAGAACGCAGTTCAATGCTAGTATGAGGTAATTCTTTTGTTGGGGATGTGTGGGGGAGCTTTTGTATGTCTGAACTGAACTGGAGTCAAAACTAGCAAACCTAGATTTAATGGGAAACAGAGGGAGAAGTCTGCACTGGTTGAAGTCATACCAGGCACATAAGAAGATGGTTATGGTTGTTGGAGGTTAATCATCTCAGCTCCAGGACATCTCTGCAGGAGTTCCTCAGGGTAATGTCCTCAGCCTAACCATCTTCAGCTGCTTCATCAATGACCTTCTTGTCAACATAAAGTCAGAAGTAGGGATGTTGGCCGATGATTACACAATATTCAACACCTTTTATGTCTCCTCAGAAACTGAAGTCATCCATGTTAAAAATGCAGCAAAACCTGAACAATTTCCTGGCTTGAGCTGAAAAGTGGCAAATAACATTTGTGCTACACAAGTGCCAGGAAATGACCAATAAGAGACCATTGCTCTTTGACATTCATGGCATTACTGTCACTGATCCCCAAGTATCAACATCCTGGGAGTTACCCTTGAATAGAAATTGAACTGGACTGGCCATATAAATACAGTGGTAAAGCATAGATCAGGGACGAGGAATTCTGTAGGAAGTAACTCCTGACTCCCTAAAACCTATCCACCATTACCAAGGCATAAGTGAGAAGTGCGATGAAACAGTGCAGTTCATTAGAAGCAGCATCCTGATTTTCACGGGGTGGCATGCTGCCTCAGTGGTTAGCACTGCTGCCTCACAACGCCAGGGACCAGATTCAATTCCCGCCTCAGGTGACTGTCTGTGTGGAGTTTGCACGTTCTCCCCGTGTCTGCGTGGGTTCCTCCGGGTGCTCCGGTTTCCTCCCAAAAGCCAAAGATGTGCAGGTCAGGTGAATTGGCCATGCTAAATTGCCCATAGTGTTCAGGGATGTGTAGGTTAGGTGCATTAGTCAGAGGTAAATGTACAGTCATAGGGTAGGGAATGTGTCTGGGTGGGATGCTCTTCGAAGAGCCTGTTTTCACGCTGTAGCAATTTTTTTCATTTTTTTTCACTCTGCCTAGGGAACCCTCGTCCACCTTCTTCACAAATAGAATCCTGGAGAGGAGATGGCTTAGTGGCATTATTGCTAAATTATTAATTCAGAAACCCTGGTTCAAATACCATCATAGTAAATGATGTTATTTGAATTCCATAAAATCGGGAATTAAGAGTCTAATAATGACCACTTACTGTTGCTGATTATTGTGGATTATCCATCTGGCTCATTAATCTCCTTTGGGAATGGAAATCTCCCATTCTTGGCCATCATGTCTGGCCTACATATGGCTCCAAAGCAACAACAATATGGTTGACTCTCAACTGTCCTCAAGGTAATCAGCATGAGTGATAAATGCTGGCCAAACCATTGATGCTCACATCAATCCACACTAAGTGATTTTAAAAAAAATTGAACAGCAAAGAAACTTGCTGCCATTTTCCCAGAAAAATGTGACTTGACCTTATTTCTGAGCAGCTCAGATCTTCCTCACTGTTTTATAGAATCATTCTGGTTAAGCATTCAATGCACAGTAATCTTCGATGTGTAATAATACGGGGCCAGTTCACCTCCTGAACACAATCATTTGCCTCAGCGATTTTCCAAGTGGCAATTCTGTTGACCTGAATAAATAAGTTGATGGTTTCCTCTTTCAGTCCCAACAATTACAATAGAAGAGCTTGCACCAATCCTGCACCAATCTGCTCAAATAGCTGATAGATGGAGTCTACAGTAGCCACATGTCTCAAAATGAACAAGGGCATTATTTCCAATCGAAGCTGTCGCAGGATGCACACAAGCCTGCCTATCTTTCCTGGATATTTTGTTACTGAGACAGTTAATTAGTCCTCCCCTCTATATTCTGTCTGTCTAAGTGCAGTTCCAAAGACCTTGCTCCTGCTCTCATCTACTCGTCCAGTTTTTTTACGGCATCAACACATCAACCATTGTCTCTTCCCGTCAAACTCTCCCAAAAATCACATCTCTGGTTTAGGGTGTAGGTTTGCTCGCTGAGCTGTAGGTTTGATATCCAGACGTTTCATTACCAGGCTAGGTAACATCATCAGTGGCGACCTCCAAGTGAAGCGAAGCTGTTGTCTCCTGCTTTCTATTTATATCTTTTCTCCTGGATGGGGTTCCTGGGGTTTGTGGTGATGTCATTTCCTGTTTGTTTTCTGAGGGGTTGATAGATGGTATCTAGATATTTGTGTTTGTTTATGGCGTTGTGGTTGGAGTGCCAGGCCTCTAGGAATTCTCTGGCATGTCTTTGCTTAGCCTGTCCCAGGATAGATGTGTTGTCCCAGTCGAAATGGTGGCCACAAAAAGACACGACTCTCTCTCCCTCTTAGCCCTACACATGGAGGAAAAACGACCCACCATTTCAACTTGGAGGTCGCCACTGATGATGTTATCTAACCAGGTAATGAAACGTCTGGATATCAAACCTACAGCTCAACGAGCAAACCTACACCCTAAACCTCAACCTGAGCTACAAACCTTCACAAACCTTGCAAATCACATCTCTGGTCTTTTGTTCTCCACACCCGTCCCAATCATTTTGAGTTCAGCCCACATTCTACTCTGGTGCAAGTGGTGCTGGGAGCATTGAATGTTCTCAGACTGTCAACACTCTATCCAACCAGACCACTGTCAACAAACACATCAATTGAGACCTCATCTACCACCCCCTGAGAAAAGGAACAGCAAGTGACCTCACCAGAGGAAATAACATCGCCACCGAAAATGACATCACCAGCCTAAAGAAACCCAAACATATAAATAGAAAGCAGGAATTTTCAGCATTGCTTCGCTTGAGGCCCACTGAAGATGTTACCTAATAGGGTAATGAAACGTCTGGAAATGAAAACCTTGCAGCTCAGTGAGCAAACCTACATCCAAAACCTCAACCTGAGCTATAAATCTTCTCAAAACTTGCTAAGGCAAAAAGTCTTCTGGCTGATGATGTTTGTAATCAACAACAAAAGTGACTAAATTTTTCAGTGGCAGCCAGCAACAGCAAAGAAAAGATTGATCCCTGATCTTTGCAGAGAGCAATTAGGTAGTATCAGGGACATGTTTTATTGTGGCATCTCTGAGTTTCAGAGGGGAAACCCTCTCCACTTCCTGGTTATTACTGAGGGACTCCTGAGTGTGAACTTCCGGTAGGGATAAGGTTGAACATGGCAGTAAGAACGTTCTCAAGTCAGATAGGTTGCAAACACTCACGGACGGGTTTCTCAGAAAGAGTTGTGGGCACATGAAAGAGATGTGTAGAAGCTGTCCAAATCCAGTGGAAAGAGTAATGCATCACCTTCAATTTCCCATAATTATTTCAGCATCAGACTAAACTGCAGCTACAGGTGGGTCGGTTAAATATAATTGCAACTTACATTTACTGAGAAACTAACATGTAATAGATCATTCCAAGGTGCTTCCCAAGAGCTTGGGAACTAAAGTTAAACAGATAAATTAAAACAGACAGACAAAAGTTTGGTGAAAATGTAAGCTTTAAGGAGTACCTTAAAATAAGAAAGTGAGGGAGATTATCCAAGAGGTGCATTATGAAAACAACTGGCAGTTAGCATTTTTTGAGGCTTCACGTTTAGAGGCTCATTTGGAGTATTGGAGAGATACCTGGACTATGTTTGAAAGGATCTTTGAAGGGATATTGTGGCTTTGTTTTGAAATACACATTTTGGAAGTCATATGATTTAAGCTAATTGTTTGGATTAGTTTACAGGCAATCACATGCCTGGGTTTATGGCTTTGTAGTTTTGTGTTCATCTAATGTACAAACTATTGAGCAACTCATCCTTAACCCTTCTGAGAAGATGCTTTTGGTAAGTCCTTTATTAGACTGAAAAGACTGATACAACTCCAGAGAATGCTGGAGAAACTCAGCAGCTTTGGTAGCAACTGTAGGGAGAGAAACTGAGTTAACATTTTGAGTCTGGTATGACTTCTACAGAACAGCTCTCTGACATTCTCTGTGTTTCTTTTAGATTTCTGGCAATCACAGTATTTTGGCTACACTAAACTGATGCAATTGTGCTCCTAAAAGGTTTTGACAATTCCTGATGTAGATTTTGCCTCCACAGGGAGACAATTTAAAACAGGACGACTTTTCTTTCTTTTTTTTTTGGTGTTGCTTTGCATAGTGTTAGGGTTTGCTTTGTATTATAGAGTAGGTTAGTAGTTAGTAGACAGTAGTTGTATTGTAATTTGTGTTTTTTTTCTTTTTATTATACTGATATTTGTGATTGATTGTTTTTTTCAATAATTGTATATGTTTTAAAGTTAAAAAAATTGCTAATAAATATATTTACAAAAAAAAAAGGAGGGCTTGTTGACTGGACAACCATAAAAAAGGGACTCTCCAAAATGCACTCCTATTTAAATGTAATCAGTGGAGACAAGGATATTCAGTTTTAATTTGATATTGACAAGCATTATAATTCAAAAAGATAACTCTCCAAATATTGCTATTAACTTTTTAAACTGAATCTAACCTAGAGACCCTGAGGGTATTTTTTTCACAGCTGATGGGTTCATTGCTAAAAGGAAAACAGGAAATTATATAAAGATGTCCTTTTCTCACATCTGTGCATTCATCTACATCACTTCCACTTAGTGAACCAGGCAGGATGTGCTGGGCTGTGTAAAGGAAGATAATTAAATAAATACAAAATAATTTCAACATGATGGGGCCTTGCTTATATTAATAAGTCCCTCAGGCTAAAACACACATATGTAGCAATGAACTCTGCTCATTCAGTTTTACTGTGCTGTTATTTTCAAATGATCAACATCAATCAATTCCATCTCATTCCTGATTTGGCGACATGCCCTTAACTTATACACCCAAGCAATCGCTCCTCACCACCCACCCACCCCAGATTTTCCATCAAGGGCCAATTGACCTGTCTAGGATGACAGAATGCTTCATAGTTACTGATTATAAATGGAAACAAACATTAGCAAGTGGCTTCTTTGGTTTATCACAATTTCGCTTGGTTCCCTTTCCCAACTTTGTTTTCAATTACAATTGTGCTGCTGATTCTGTTGATAATTTCACAGAAAAAAAATCAAGCCTCTCTAGCTTTCTTGCAGGAGAGTTCTGCATCATGCACCTGGATCTGTTACTGTGTTCTTTGGGTAGATTAGGTGCTACAGTTCCTCTTCGTATTACTAGTGGATGGGAGTTAGTAGTAATGACAGTTACTAGTAATGAGCGGTGAAGGATTATCCACTGAATCAGTCTTTGGCAGAAGAGACACACATTTGAGTAACAAGAAGTGATTTATTATATGATAATAAGTTAGCAGATTACACTACCTCAAGCCTAGTTAACTAGACTAACATAAAGTAAGAGACAGCATTATCTCCGAAGAGATAGTAACTTGGTCTGTGCTAGATGACAGTAGACTGTAGAACTAAATAGCAATGAATGACAACTCATTAACTATTCCCAGAAAGAGTCATTTATATCTCAGTGAGCCATTACAGAGCTTCTGAGGTCATCCTTTTAGGCCAACTACCTTCCATCTCTGGCCCAATTTATTTACCTTCTGCATGAGCTGATGAAATTTGTTGTGTAGCTCTAATTTTTAGCCCTGGAGCTTGATCATATTACTTTTTGGCCCTTCTGCAATGTGCACAGTGAGTAACAATTCAAAACATACTCCATGGCAAAGGACTGGTGGTGACACAAAATGCCTTAACTGCATTGTTGCTTTATGTATACTACGAATGTGATATACACACACATTCAACTTACTTCAGTAATCTGTGCCATATATATTGTAGAATTTCAGCTAGTTATTGCAACCAGTCCATCCACTGCCTGACTTTATTGACCAACATTCCCTCCATTATGCATTTTACAGCATTGGTACATTGTATAGCCCTTCAATTTCTTTAAAGTAATTGCAAGCTATTTTAGGAAGCCATTCTACTTTGAAGAGAAATTGGTTTGATCCATTTGTGCATTTTCTTCCATGCACTTTCTGTGGGATTTCATTTTGCTTCAGTACAAGCTGTTTTGTGCTAAACAACCAATGATAACTCATTAACTTTACCCAGAAATTGTCTTTTATATCCCAGTGAACTAAGCCATTACAGAGCTTCTGCATTAACCCTGTTAGGGTTCCTGACTGTGCTACACTCTGATGAAAATTAAGTGATAGTTAATATCCACCTTGCACAAACACTCAACCCATCACTCCACTCCACTGGTGTCCTGTGTCCATGTTATTTATGTGCAAACTATTATTCCACTAATTCTACTAACTTTGTGCCTCCCCCCACCCCACCCACCTCCCATTTATCTCTCACTCCCCTTGGCCCCCCTCCCCTCAACATTCCTAATGAAGAACTTATGCTTGGCACATCGACTCTCCTGTTTCTCAGATGCTGCCTGACCGGTTGTGCTTTTCTAGCACCGCATTTTTTAACGTTGTCCTTAAGTTGACTTGTAGTGGATGTTTAATGAATTTCCATTGTGTTACAAGCTTACTTTATTTTTTGTGTTTAGATTCAGGACTGCTGCAGGTCTAACATGATATAAGTGGTGTTGCTCTATTTACTAGAAATGTAAATTACATCTCATACAGTGGTATAAGGTAGAAATGAGGTAGCCTGATATTATGCCACTAAGGTGATTGATCATTCACTTTCTCTAAAGACTCTCTTGGACTTGGTTTCTGAAACAACTTGTTCCCAGTTCTGTTTGTTTTCTCCATGCTACATTTTTTTATTCATTTGTGGGATGTGGGCATCGTTGGCTGGAGCAGCATTCATTGCCCGTCCCAGCTGCCCTTGAGAAGGTGGTGGTGAGCTGTCTTCTTGAACCGCTGCAGTCCATGTGCTGTAGGTGGACCCACAATGATATCAGGGAGGGAACTCCAAGAGTTTGACCCAGTGACAAAGGAACAGCAACATATTTCCAAGTCAGGATGGTGAGAGGCTTGGTGGGGAAACATGCAGGTGGTGAAGTTCCTATGTATCTGTTGCTCCCATCCTTGTAGATGCTAGCGGTTGTGGGTTTAGGAGGTGCTGTCAAAGGGATCTTGATGAATTTCTGCATCTTGTAGATAGTACACACTGCCACTACTGTGTGTCGTTGGTAGAGGGACTGAATAATTGTGGATGTGGTGTCAATCAAGTGGGCTGCTTTGTCCTGGATGGTGTCAAACTTCTTGAGTGTAGTTGGGGCTGCACCTACGCAGGCAAGTGGGGAGTATTCCATCACACTCCTGACTTGTACCTTACAGATGGTGGATTTGCAGTTTGGGTAAGGTGAAGATATTTATTCGTTTTTTATGTGTGAGCTTGCAAAAGGACATTACAAATATTGGCTATTGGAAGAGCATCCTTCCTCATCCACAAGAAAACTGCAATTCCTCCACTTCCATCAGCACCAGGTTATGCTAGCCTCTTGCACTGCATTGCATTAATTATAAGGTTCCTGTCCTCAACTCCAAATCCCACCTTTCACTCCCTACATGTGGTGTGAGAACAATCTGAGGGTGATGGGAAATTTGGATAAAGCTAATGAAAATCAGTGTAAAACAAGGATTGCTTCACCTTAAACAGTGCTCTAACCAACCAAAGCTGCATTTCATAAAACCCGTAAAAATTGATCATCAAATTAAAAGGATTTTTTGATTCTAAAATGTGAACATTCTAAATGACCAAAAAGCAAAATTGAGTTGACGTGAAAAAATGTGTCTCATGAAAATGTTCCTGAAAAGATTGGGAATCACTATCCTAAATCATTCATATTTTCTACAGGTATCCTTTCTGTATACATGTCGCACATTTGTCCTTCCATTCAAACACTTACATAGAAACACGAAACCATAGAAAATAAAAATGGGGGAGGCCATTTCAGCTCTTGGAGCCTGATTCACCATTCAATATGCATTTTGGTAATGCAAGTCACAGCAGGACATACCTACACTTAATGGTAGGATTCTGGGGGGTGTTGGCAAACAAAGAGACCTTGGGGTACAGGTTCATAGTTCTTTGAAGGTGGAGTCACAGGTAGACAGGGTAGTGAAGAAGGTGTTTGGTATGCTTGCCTTCATTGGTAAATGCATTGAGTATAGGAGTTGGGAGGTCATGTTAAAGCTGTAGAGGACATTGGTTAGGCCACTTATAGAATACTGCATTTAGTTCTGGTCTCCCTGCTACAGGAAAGATGCTGTTAAACGTGAAAGAGTGCAGAAACGATTCACAAGGATGTTACTGGGATTGCTGAATAGCTGGGGCTATTTTGCCTGGAAGGCTGAGGGGTGACCTTATGGAGGCTTATATAATCATGAGGGGTATGGATAGGGTGAGTAGTAAAGGGGGTGGATGGGGGAGTCCAGGACTAGAAGGCATAGGTTTAAGTTGAGAGGAGAAACATTTAAAAGTGACCTAAGGCGCAACTTTCTCGAAACAGAGGGTGGTGTTTGTATGGAGTGAGTTGCCAGAGGAAGTGGTGGAGGCTGGTATGATTACAACATTGAAAAGGCATCTGGTTGGGTATATGAATAGGAAGGGTTTAGAGGGATATGGGCCAAACGTTGGTAAATGGGACTAGATTAATTTAAGATATCTGATCGGCATGGATGAGTTGGACTGAAAGGTCTGTTTCTATGTTGTAAACCTCTATGATCATATGTAAATTATAGAAATTTCTTCAGCTCTTGCTCTCTAATTCCCTCAACACATCAACATTGCTCCTATAGGCTTTGCATTATCGAGACCTTACTGACTAATGCAGTTTCACCTTTCAAAATCCATCTTCAGCCCTGTCTCACTCTAAATTATAGTTCCCTGTTAACCTTCCTGTCACATGCTTTGAGACAGAAGTTGAAGATTGCTACTGAAGTTTAAATTGCTGTTCTTTTTGAAATCATCAAAAGATGCATGAGATATTGACAAATAAATGATGTGGAGAAGTGTGTAAAATGCTATTTTTGAATGGCCTTCTGAAAATTACTAGTATCCTTTCATAAACATACTGAAGAGACATAATAAATAATAAGTTGTTCTTTTAATATTTCATATAAGTCAATAACAAGCATGGAATCAATCAGTTTCTTTCTCTGCTATGAAAGTCATTTTAAAAAAACAATAACTTGCTGTCTCAAAAGTCAATATTACAAATTTAATATTTACCAGGATGGTCAAAAGATTCTCAACAGCTGAAATGGGTTTTCCAAGAATGATGGATGCCAAGATGCTGTTTTATTTCTGCAAGGTGAGATAAATTATGACTTCAACATAAAATAAATAGAAGTCAGAATAAAATGAAAAAGTCTTAAAATGAACAAGATTTGTGAGGTGTTGACAGCCATTATGAGTGAATCTCAGTAACATAATGCAATAATAATGTGCTGCTTATTTTTAATTACTTTGCCAAAACAGAAGTGAGTCAAAATAGCAGCATCTATTAGAAAGAATAGACTTGAGAAATGCCTACTTGATAATTCCTCAGGTCCCATCAGGCCACAGAGGGGACAAGATTCTGCGTTCGTTCTGAACTGACATTCCATTTCAAGATGGAATATTTAAGCATATGGCATTCCAGCCTATCCAACCACTGCTTAAGCATTAGCTGGGGTATTACATCCAATTCTGGAAGGAACACTTCAGGAATAATGGCAAGCTGTTGGTGCCAGAGCAATATAGCATTATTCTTGCACACCTTATCTGCACTGGGGCCAACAGCTTTCTCTAGCCCAATGAAAACACATCCACCTCCTTCAGTTTTGTGGATGGACTGGAGGAGATGGGTGTTCTTTCTTTGGGCTAGAGAAAGTTCAGGGAGATTAAGAGGCTTTTAAAATGAGGAGGGTTATTGAAAATAAAGAGAAATTGCATTCAGTGATGCTCGATCACATTTTTCAAGCTAACACTGATACCTGCACATTTAGAATTTAGAACCTCTACAGTGTGGAAACAGGCCCTTCGGCCCAACAAGTCCACACTAGCCCTCCAAAGTATATCTCACCCAGACCCATTCCCCTGCACCTATTACTCTACATTTCCCCTAACTTATGCACCTAGCCTACACATCTCTGAACACTATGGGCAATTTAGCATGGCTAATTCACCTTGATCTGCACATCTTTGGATTGTGGGAGGAAACCCATGTAGACATGGGGAGAATGTGCAAATTTCACCCAGCCAGTTACCTGAGGTTGGAATTGAACCTGGGTTCCTGGCACTGTGAGGCAGCAATGTTAACCACTGAGCCACCATGCCACCCAGCTAGATACTTGTCCTTAATATCCCAGAGCTCTGGGAGTCCAACATATATTGTCCTTAAAACTGCTTGCTCTTTATCCTTTAGTAAGGTTGTATTTTTTTATTGTATTTTATTTGTATTGTATTTTTTTTAGTCATTCACAGGATGAGGCCATCACTGGCTAGGCTGCATTTATTGCCCATCTCTAATTGCACAGAGGGCAGTTAAGAGTTAACCAAATTGCTGTGGGTCTGGAGTCACATTAGACCAGACCAGGTAAGGATGGCAGATTTCCTTCCCTAAAGGACACTAATGAACCAGATGGGTTTTTCTGATAATCAACAATGGATTCACAGTCATCATTAGACTCTTAATTCCAGATACTTATCCATATATATTCCACCATCTGCCATGGTGGGATTCGAACCTGGGTCCCCAGAACCTTTATTGGTAACCTTTATTTACATCTATACATTGCATAACTCTCTAGTGCAGTGCCTAAGACTTCACTCTTCACATACTCATTCTAGGAGAAAGTGAGGAATGCAGATGCTGGAGATCAGAGTCAAGAGTGTGGCATTGGAAAAGCACAGCAGGTCAGGCAGCATCCGAGGAGCAGGAAAATCGACGCTTCGGGCATTCCTGACGAAGGGCTTATGCCCGAAACATCAATTCTCCTGCTCCTTGGATGCTGCCAGACCTGCTGTGCTTTTCCAGCACCACATTCTTGACCCACATATTCATTCTAGAATGGAGTCTTGTCTCTTACTGATGACAGTCACATCATCAGCTACTTTGTCATCACTTGCATATATCATTATAATTTGTATGGACTATTGTACTACAAGTGGCAAAAGAACCAATAGCTGGAGAAAACTGATTTAAAATTTGCAAAAGAGCAAGGAGCAAGGAAGTCGAGGAGTTTGCTTTTACACATTGAGTGCTATGATTCAGAATATCCATCCTGAAAGGGTGAGGAATGGAAATGGAATAATGATTCTGGCTGGGAATGGAGGTATCACCATCCGCAGCCTACATTCTTCACCTTCCATATTTGGCTATTCATGGCCCAGATCCAATCCCCATCCACTTCTGAAGCAACCCTGACCCTGAAGCAGCAAAAAACAGCTGCCCAAATGTACAACCACAATGATACAATTCTGTAAAAGAAAGTTAGGAAAATACATTTTAACTGCAATCAATTGCAAATTGCAAAAGAAAATTGCTTCTACGTTGATCATTAAAGTCTTACTGTTTTATTCCCAACTTGGAATTTCAACTTATTAATTTGTAACAATCTTGAAGTGATACTGAAAACAACAAATGCAAGCGGGTCAGGCAGCATCCATGGAGAGAGAGCAAGCTAACGTTTCCAGTCTAGATGACCCTTTATCAGTCAGCTTCAGTACAGGTTCCAATATCCGCAGCAATTCGCTCCTAAATCCTGAAATGATGTTTTGAACGCAAAGTGGAAAATCAGTAGTATATTCAATAAGCAGAAAATTAATCTTTAACGGTTTCTCAGCATGGACAATTGTTTAGAAGAATTATTATTACTGGGGAAAAAAAAACAAATTCACAACTGCTCTTGACGTGATCTGTTAGAAAAAAATGAAAGAAGGCAAAACTTGCTTAAAATAAATTAAACAAAGGACCTTTCATTATTCAGTCAAGTCCTTTCTTCAGAATGTTAAACACCGATTGCTTTTCCTTTCCATTATACATTATCTCAGAGTTGATTATAAATGTTTTGCAATAATAACTGAAATTGCTGGAGAAACTCTCCAGGTTTGACAGAATCTTTGGAGAGCCAAACATTAATGTCCTATACCAGGCACTGTACTTGTTTAAACTCAACAAAACAGGTAGCAGCCATTGTACTTTTCATTTCTTAGGAAAATACCTTGACCAACCAGTTTTCCTGGTTCAGATTTAAACAAAACCTGACTGTTAACTGTCAGTCACCATCTAACTGATGCCTTCTCCTTGGCAATGCCCCTACCAATCAGAGTTCATTCACTAACCAATCAGCATTCTTTTCTCAGACAATACATACAGTTTTTTTTAGATTAGGTTCCCTACAGTGTGGAAACAGGCCCTTCGGCCCAACAATTCCATGCCGACCCTCCGCAGAGCAACCCACCCAGACCCATTCCCCTACATTTACCCCTTCATCTAATACTATGGGCAATTTAGCATGGCCAATTCAACTCTCCTGCACATTTTTGGACTGTGGGAGGAAGCCCACACACACACACACACAGGGAGAATGTGTAAAGTCCATACAGTCAGTTGCCTGAGGCGGGAATTGAACCCAGGTCTCTAGCGCTGTGAGGCAGCAGTGCTAACCACTGTGCCACCGTGCCGCCCAAGGGTTATTTTCCCTTTACATTGGTATTTATGTAATTTGTCGAATGGGTGAAAGATGACAAAATGTGGCATTTACCAGCAATACTCAAGTAGAACAAAGACTTCAAAATTACTTCATGGTCTGTAGAACATTTTGAGATGTCTTAGGGAAAGATGCTGTCTAAAAGCTAGCCCTTCCTTTCTAGCTCCATTCTTCCTCTTATGGTTACTTTACTAATTCTTTCTTCCAAAATGTGCAACAATTTACAATCCACAGGATTTAAATTGCCACTTTTCCGTCCAGTGAACAATGAATCAAAACTTAGCTAACCCTTCACTGTTTTATCCCGACTACATTACTAATATAGTGTATTTTGTAAATCTAGCAAGTGGAAGAAAGATAAGCTGGTTGCCTCAATTTCTAGTCTTTCTAATCAGAATCAACATAATCTGTTTTTGAAATGGTATAATTCCTCAGCCACTATTAATTTGTGGTCAATGTAAAGGTTGCCAGCAATTGACCTTCAAGTGAATTGGAACCAAGAGGATTATTTATTAGGTAATTTTGAGAAGATTTGTCGCTCAGGTTGAGGTTCTGGATGTAAGTTTGCTCACTGAGCTGGAAGGTTCACTTTCAGACATTTCGTCACCATACTAGGTAACATCATCACTGAGCCTCCGGACAAAGGCTTAGTCCGGAGGCTCACTGAAGATGTTTGGCAAAAGTGGGGACTTCAAATGCTGGAAACCAGAGTTTAGATCAGAGTGGTGCTGGAAAAGCACAGCAGGTCAGGCAGCATCAGAGGAGTAGGAAAATTGGTGTTTCGTGCAAAAGCCCTTCATCAGGAACCATTCCTGATGAAGGGCTCCTGCCTGAATGAAGGGATTTTGCCCGAAACATCGATTTTCCTGCTCACTGAAGATGTTACCTAGTATGGTGATGAAATGTCAGAAAATGAGACTTCCAGCTCAGCGAGCAAACTTATATCCAGGATTAGTTATCCACAGACCCACTTCCAAATAAACTGAAATGCTATGTCAGTCACAAAGCACTCACTCAAGAAAGGATTCCGTGAGAGAAAGTAGTTGACTTTACAAGTTTTAAGTCAAAAGAATAGCTCATAGTCCACAGGTATTTTTTGAGAGTATCTGAAGAAGGAAGCTTTCTGTATATCTAGAAATTCAGATGGCCCGAGTCAGATCTGGATTAACTGCGGGTTTCCTTAGAAGAGAACATGGTTCAGCAGGTCATATGGACAGGTACTCATGGCTATTGTATCAGGAGATACAATTTCTTAACTGGTGACTTTGGAGCTCTTGGAAACAGGCCAGGAGGTTTCAAAATAAAAGTCCAATGGTTCTTAAAATGACAATGTGACACACAGTGTAGTTGTTGTACTGTCTGTGTTATTCTGCAGACTCTCTGTATCAGAAAATCCCTACAATGTGGAATCAGGCCATTTGGCCCACTGAGTCCACACCATCCCTCTAAAGAGCATCCCTCCTACACCCAGCCCCCTAGCTTAGTCCTGTATTTCCTGTGACTAATCCACCTAGCCAGTACATCCCTGGACACTATGGGGCAATGTAGCACGGCCAATCCACCCAATCTGCACATCTTTGGACTGTTGGAGGAAACCCACGCAGACACAGGCAAACTCCGCACAGGCAGTTATCCAAGGCTGGAATAAAACCCAGGTCCCTGGTGCTGTGAGGCAGCAGGACTAACCACAGAGCTGCTGTGCCACCTCCTGAGAGCTGGAATAAAACGGTTATAGTATCAGAGATCAGTTTCAATCTCACAATTAATGACCATTGATATACAGAAGGTAGTGAGTGTCTTTCAGGACAGGGGACCATTCTAGTCACATGACCAATTATATTCAGTAGAAGGTAAGTCATAATCTTTCACACTTAAAGTGGTTTATAAAATCATGAGGGGCTTGGATAGGTGAATAAACAAGTTTTTTTTCCCCAGGATAGGGATGTCCAAAAATAGAAGGATAGCTTTAAGATTTAAAAAGGACCTGATAGGCAACTTTCTCACACAGAGGGTGGTGCATGTATGGAATGAGCTGCCAGAGGAAATGGTAGAGGCTGGAACAATGACAACATTTAAAAGGCATCTAGATGGGTGTATGGATAGGAAGAGTTGAGAGGAATATGGGCCAAATGCTGGCAAATGGGACTAGATTAGGTTGGGATGTCTAGTCAACATGGAAGAGTTGCACTGAAGGATCTGTTTCCATGCCTTATGACTCTATGACTCTATAACTAACCTCTTTAGCTGTCCTTTGTTGGACAAACATATGAGATATAAGAGTAGTTCCTCTAGCCTGCTTACCATTGATTTTTTAAAAAATATTCTTTCACATGATGTAGATGTTACTGGCCAGGCCAGCACTGATTGCCTATCCCTAATAGCCCAGAGGGCAGTCATGGGTCAACCACATTGCTGTGGGTCTGGAGTCACATGCAGGTCAGACCAGTTGAACCAGATGGATTTTTTATGACAATGGTGATCATTGGACTCTTATTTCCAGATTTTTATTGAATTCAAATTCTACCATCTGCCACGGTGGAATTCAAATCCTGATCCCTGGGATATTATCTGCGTCTTTGGATTAATCAACAGATGAGGAATAATATCATTAGGACAACACCACCCCATATTAGAATGGTAGTTCAACTCCACATCCTTGCCCATGCCTTATAACCACTGACTCTCTTGTTCATTCATGAGCCTGCCTTAATGAACCCACCTCAAGTGCATTCTGGTGAAAGACTTCCAAAGACTCACGATCCTTTGAGAGAAAAATATGCTTTCTAATTTCTGTCTTAAATTGTAAACCTGAGACAGTAAATCAGGAGGTTCCAATGCATCTGAGCTTTGGGGTAAAATTTCACAACCAAAGGTAGGACATTCCATATGGGAGCGCTGTTTATCCATCTCCTTTCAAAGAAAGGATAGTAATTCATTATGATTCAACTCAGTACATCCCTAAACCTTAATAGTGTTGTTATATTTGCAAAGGTTGCATGACTCCCTTGACAGTCATCTTAACTCTGCCCAGCTTAAAAAAAATATGGTTTTAAGGTTTGAGATTTTTTTTATGCCTGTACTGATGTGACAAAAAGATTGATAGCATCACATAGAAAGCCTGCTGCCAGGATGGTTAAAATACCTTCTGTCTGAATCATCAACCAATGTTTTCTCCTTTTAAAGTGTTTCTATATATTTCTGGTATTTGCTGCATTTAACTCTAATTGCCCCTGATCACTTTTAAACGCCTAATTACCTTTCCTAAATATGACAGGTAAAAACATATTCCTCACAACTTGTATGGAGGCACATTAATCATGCTTGCGTACTAACCAGTCCGACAAGCTGTCTGAAGCCATATACAAAGACCAGACGACTGTGCTCATGGCAAGTCATATTTTGAAGGGAAATTTCTCAGCAGTACAGCTTTTCAGAAGAACATGTGCCAAGGGTCTTGTGTCCTCTTTGCACATTCATAAGTATATGGTGAATAACTTAACAAGTAACTTACTGCTTGATTCTAAGTACTTTATTGGTTTTCTCCTCATTATTGCAATGCATCTACCTCCATACTGAAATGTTCGCCAATACTTCACTCCCACTTAATATCTAATCAAAATGGGCTCAGAGCAAATGCTGTCATCTCAAGCACATTTCTGTCCTCACTGGTTTCCAATGAACACAGACGTAAGAGTAGTTCCTCTTGCCTGCTCACCATTCGATTTTTAAAAATACATTCTTTCACATGATGTAGATGTCACTGGCCAGGCCAGCACTAATTGCCTATCCCTAATTGCCCAGAGGGCAGTCATCGGTCAACCACATTGCTGTGGGTCTGGAGTCACATGCAGGCCAGACTAGTCAAACCAGATGGATTTTTATGACAATCAACAATGGTTGCATGGTCAATATCATCATTACCCTATCTGTCCTTTCAGAACATTAAAATTCTTGAAGCTCATTTCCCAATAGCAATGTGGGTCTACCTACAACATTTGGATTGCTGTGGTTCAAAAGCATATTCTCAAGGGCAATTAAGGATGTTGTGTTATGAAAGAGGGGGAGGTGTGGCATTTGAGGACTCATCTACTGAGAGGACATTTGAGGACTCATCTACTGAGGTAGTATGGGCTGAGGTTAGAAACAGGAAAGGAGAGGTCACCCTGTTGAGAGTTTTCTATAGGCCTCCAAATAGTTCTGGATAAGACTGAGAGTAACAGCATAGTTGTTATGGGGTCTTTAACTTTCCAAATATTGACTGGAGATACGATAGTTTGAGTACTTTAGATGGGTCAGTTTTTGTTCAATGTGTTCAGGATTGTTTCCTGACACAGTCTGTAGACATGCCAACAAGGGCAAAGCCACATTGGATTTGGTACTGGGTAAAGAAGCTGGCCAGGTGTTAGATTTGGAGGTAGGTGAGCACTTTGGTGATTATGATCACAATTCAGTTATGTTTACTTTAGTGATGGAAAGAGATTGGTTTATACCACAGGGCAAGAGTAATATAGATCCCTACAGTGTGGAAACAGGCCCTTCAGCCCAACAAGTCCAACCGACCCTCCGAAGAGTAATCCACCCAGACCCATTCCCCTACTGCTCTACATTTAACCCAGACTAATATATGTAACCTACGCATCCCTGAACACTATGGGAAATTTAGCATGGCCAATTCATCTGACCTGCACATCTTTGGACTGTGGTAGGAAACCGGAGCACCCAAAGGAAACCCACGCAGGCACAGGGAGAACGTGCAAACTCCACACAGTCAGTTGCCCGAGGGTGAAATTGAACTTATTCAAGGAACAGCTACTGCATGACCTTGATAAGTATGTACCTGTCAGGCAGGGAGGAAGTGGTTAAGCGAGGGAGCCGTGGTTTACTGAGGAAGTTGAATCTCTTGTCAAGAGGAAGAAGAAGGCTTTTGTTAGGATGAGATGTGATGGCTCAGTTCGAGTGCTTGAGATTTACAAGTTAGTCAGGAAAGACCTAAAGAGAGAGCTAAGAAGAGCCAGGAGGGGACAGGAGAAGTGGTTGGCAGGTAGGATCAAGGAAAACCCTAAAGCTTTCTATAGGTTTATCAGTAATAAAATAATGATGAGAGTAAAATTAGGGTCAATCAAGGATTGTAGTGAGAAGTTGTGTGTGGAGTCTGAGGAGATGGGGAATTGCTAAATGAATATTTTTCATCAGTATTCACACTGACAAAAGACAATTTTGTCGAGAAGAATACTGAGATATAAGCTACTAGACTAGATGGGATTAATGTTCACAAGGAGGAGGTGTTAGCAATTCTGGAAAGTGTGAAAATAGATAAATCTTCTGGGCTGGATGGGATTTATCCCAGGACTCTCTGGGAAGTCAGGGAGGAGATTTCAGAGCCTTTGGCTTTGATCTTTATGTCGTCATTGTCTACAGGAATAGTGCCAGAAGACTGGAGGATTGCGAATGTTGTCCCTTGTTCAAGAAGGGGAGTACAGACAACCCTGGAAATTATAGACCTATGAGCCTTACTTCGGTTCTGGTTATAAGAGATAGAATTTATAAGCATCTCGAGAGGAATAAGTTGATTAGGGATAGTCAACACTGTTTTGTGAAGGGTAGGTTGTACCTCACAAACCTTATTGAATTCTTTGAAAAGATGACCAAACAGGTGGATGAGGGTAAAGTGGTTGATGTGGTATATGTGGATTTCAGTCAGGCATTTAATAAGGTTCCCCACGGTAGACTATTGCACAAAATACAGAGGCATCAGATTGAGGGTGATTTAATGGTTTGGATCAGAAGTTGGCTAGCTGAAAGAAGACAGAGGGTGGTAGTTAATGGGAAATATTCATCCTGGAGTTCAGTTACTAGTGGGGTACCACAAGGATCTGTTTGTGGCCACTCTGGTTTGTCATTTTTATAAATGACCTCGATGATGGATGAGTTAGTAAATTTGCAGATGACACAAAAGTTGGTGGAGTTGTGGATGGTGCTGAAGGATGTTGCAGGTTACAGATGGACATAGATAAGCTTCAGAGCTGGGCTGAGAGATGGCAAATGAAGTTTAATGCAGAAGTGTGGAGGTGATTCACTTTGGAAGGAGTAACAGAAGTAAAGAGTACTGGGCTAATGGTAAGATTCTTGGTAGTGTAGATGAGCAGAGAGATCTTGGTATCCATAGATCCTTGAAAGTTGCCACCCAGGTTGATAGAGTTGTTAAGAAGGCATACAATGTGTTAGTTTTTATTGGTAGGGGATTGAGTTTTGGAGCCACAAGGTCATACTGCAGCTGTACAAAACTCTGGTGCGGCCGCACTTGGAGTATAATATACAGGTCTGGTCACCGCATTACAGGAAGGATGTGGAAGCTTTGGAAAGGGTTCAGAGGAGATTTACTAGGATTTACTAGGATGTTGCCTAGTATATCGGGAAGGTCTTATGAGGAATGGCTGAAGGACTGGAGGCTGTTTTCATTAGAGAGAAGAAAGTTCAAAGGTGACTTAATTGAGACATACAAGATAATATTAGGATTAGACAGGGAGAGCCTTTTTCCTGGGATTCTGATAACTTGCATGAGGGGACATAGCTTTAAATTGAGGAGTGATAGATACAGGACAGATGTCAGAGGTAGTTTCTTTACTCAGAGAGTAGTAGGAGTGTGAAATGCCCTGCCTGCAACAGTAGTAGACTCGCCAACTTTAAGGGCATTTACATGATCATTGGATAAACATATGGTTCAAAATGGAATAGTGTAGGATAGATGGGCTTCAGATTGGTTTCACAGATTGGCACAATGTGTAGGACTGAAGGGCCTGCACTGCGCTGAAATGTTCTATGTTCTATGTTCTATGTAACTGTGGCTAGCATGTTGGCATGCCTTACAGAGATATGTTCATGATATCATCACTGTATCATAGCACGTGACTCAAGCATCAAAAGGTTTCAGACTCCATCTTACCTCAAATTCATTTGCAGCATGACACTCCACTGAAAGCATGTAACAGATTCAGACAGAAGGCATTTTAACCACCCTGGCATCAGGCTTTCTACATGATGCTGTCAATCTTCTTGTCATACCAGTACAGTATAGTAAACTAATTGCTTCATGTTAGCCCAGATCTTTAAGTGTCCAAGAAATACAATGGTCGGACACAAAGGATGTCTGGAAGATTTTTCAATACCACCAGGCTTGGTTTTCTACATTACAAGAGCTAACAGAAGCATAGCTTCATCCTGTGCAGCGAACACACACCAAGAGTGGGCAAGAAATGTCTGTCTAGCCAGTGATACCAACATCCTGCAAAAGCAGAAAGAAAAGCTTTTGTATTAAAGGCATCTGCAGATATACTCATATTCTTGCTCTTGTGCTACTAAGGAATATTTATAGAGGCTGCTGAGGTTGGAAAGAACAGTAATTATCAGTAAAACAGTTATTTAAGGAGTATAATTCTGTCTAAGAGAGGGCAAAAAACATTTGGCATCAGAGAATGTATTCTGTCTCCGAAACTTGTCACACAGTCAGACTTACCTCTTATGCTACAGATAACTTAAAAACAAATTTTGGGAATTTAAAGCACTATGCAAAACTGTTGTTAATTGTCCATTTTTAGATAAACGACACACTGTGCAAAAGTCGTTGAGTTAGTAGAAAGGTATGGACAGATGGGGAATAATTTTGGGTGTGCGCGCTGACTCAGTGGAGGGAATAGCCCTTCTTTTGTAGAAAAGCTCTGATTTTTAATCTGCATGATTCTGTTAGATAATCTGGTATGACCCTCAATGGACAGGTGTGTCTAGACTCAGGTATGTAATATGATCCCCATGGATTCATTTCTATAGAGATGAATAGGCTTGTCTCTAAAAAGCACCGTTTACAACATCAGGACATCCTGAAGTACTTTTGTGCTGTAGCCGCTGTTGTAAGGGAAGGGTTTAGAAATAATTTTGAAGAAGGTAGGCCCAAGTCTACTGATTAATGTTTTGTGGGATGAAGGGAATACAGAGGATTAGGTAGGATCCACGGCAGAGAACCAGACCATTCGGCTCCAATGATCCATGTGGTTATGCTCCACAGAGTCATAGTTTTGGAGATGCCGGTGCTGGACTGGGGTGGACAAAGTTAAAAATCACACCACACCAGGTTGTAGTCCAACAGGTTTAATTGGAAGCACTAGCTTTCGGAATGCTCCTCCACAACCACGTGATAAAGAAGCAGTGCTTCGAAAGCTAGTGATTCCAAATAAATCTGTTGGACTATAACCTGGTGTTGTATGATTTTTAACAGAATCATAAAGGTCTACAGCACCGAAAAAGGCCTTTGGTCCAAAGTATTTGCAGTGGTCAGAAACAACAATCTAACAATTCCCATCCCATTTTACAGCACTTGGCCCATAGCCTTGTTTGCGTTGGTATCACAAATAGACATCTAAATATTTCTTCAATGTTTTGAGATTTCTCCCTTTTTTCCTAACTAAATTGCCTACGGTAACCCTATATTCCCTTCTTCCTGATATGCTTAAGTGGATTTTCCTTAACCTATTGGGTGGCAAGGTGGCTCAGTGATTAGCACTGCTGTCTCACAGGGCCAGGGGCCCAGGTACAATTCCTGCCTTGGGTGACTGTGTGGGTTTTCTCCCACAATCCAAAGATGTGTAGGCCAGGTCAATTGGCCACGCTAAATTTCCCATAGTGTTACGTGCATTAGTCAGAGGGAAATGGGTTTGGAGAGTTGGTGTGGACTTGTTGGGCTGAAGGGCCTGTTTCCACACTGTAGAGAATCTAATCTAATCTTCAGCTACTTCTTGTTGTAGTGAATTTCTCATTCTCCCCCCTCTCGGTAAATAAACTTCTGAGATTTCTATTGGATTTCTTGATAACTACCTTTTATTGGAGGCCTCTAGTTACACTATTCCCTATAAGAGGAAAAATTTTCTCTGTATCCATTAAAGTATTTTGTAGTTTAGTAATTGTCCATTAGGTCAGCCCTAAACTTTCTTGTTTAAAGAGAGAAGAGTGTGTGGATCCTTTCTTGATATGTATATCATTCATCCCTGTTACCATTGCTGTAAATATTCTATGGACCCAACCTAATGTCTCTAAATACTTTCTACAATATGAAGAGTGGATTCAAAAAAGTGTGATGCTGAAAAAGCACAACAGGTCAGGCCTTCCTGATGAAGGGCTTATGCCCGAAACATCTACTGTCCTGCTCCTCGGATGCTGCCTGACCGGCTGTGTTTTACCAGCACCACACTTTTAGACTGTGACCTCCAGCAACTGCAGTCCTCACTTTCTCCTAATATGAAGAGTGGAACTGCACAGTGTGAATCACCGTTCAATACAGGCTTAATATAACTTTCCTGTTTTCCAGTTTTATTCCTCTAAGAATAGTGAGTCATGTTTTGTTTGCTTTTTCTCAATGGTCCTGCAAACCTACAGGGTAATATTTAGAGACTCATTTACCCAAACTCCAGGATCTCTTTGGTCTACCTAGGTATACCCAGAATTCATCTATGTTGAACTTAATTTGCCAATTATTTTCCCAGTCTATAAGTTTTGTAATGTTGCCTGTATCTGTTGCTGTCCTTCTTCACAGTGAGGGAAGGGAATGTACAGGGTTTGGAAGGTTAACTTGCTCTGAACAGGACTTAAATGCAGTGGAGCCCATGGAATGGAGTGTGCGAGACCATTAAGAGATTTATAGATGAGGATTTTTGAAATTTGCAAATGAAATACAGCAAACGTTTTATTATCCAACACCTATGCGCGACCAGGAATGTGCCAATTGATCAAATGTTCCGGAAAATCAAGAGGTCTGCACAATCAGTGCAAAAACACACACTAAGTAATAAAAATGTAAAGCAACGTTTATACACATCACTATTATACCTTATTTACAACATAAATCGCTTAAATAATGAAGTAACTTTGCCTTAAATAAAACTTACCGGCAGACAGCCGTTTCACTCACACCCTCAACTGACTACTTGGATATTGCAGTAGGTCACGGTATATGAGGAGAAATTGGCTTGAAATTTAATCAACTGTCGATATTTCATGTGACCATTTGATTGAACAATATATATACTTACATTGAGGAAAATGAATTTTGAAAGCTATAACAATTGGACAGAATAATAGTGAAACTTTCGGTAGGTTTTGCTGATTTATCAAGAATGCTGTTTCATAAGTTCCCAATTAAAACAGAGTTTGCTTTACAACCAAAATGCAAATTCCCGAAAGTGTACTGATGAGTTTCAGGAAGATTCCAATAAACTTCAAAGTAAGAAAACCAATTTTTTGTTTTCAATAAGTGAGAAACTATCCAAAATTTAATTTCCTCTAAAACCCATCTTGGAAAGTACAGAAACAAACATTATTTCAATAACTTAATAACTTAATGCTATTTTCCAAGATGCATCCGAGCAGCTGGAAGTGCAGTGACTAACTCTTTTCCAGTACATCAGAAGAGTGAGGGATTCTGAGAAATGTTGGCTGGAGTCCCGCTTCTGATTTTAGTAAAGACATTTACGTGTATTCAGACTTGTGTTCAGTCTGCTTCTTTGCCTCAATGGAACTTAGATGTGTTACATTAAACTTTTCAATCATGGATGAATGCACATGTTGTGAAAATGTTAGAACAAGTCAAAAAAGATTAACATGAACTGTGGATGATCCAGTTAGTAGTTTAAACTATTATAGTTTAACAATCCTCACTAATGTTACAAGAATGATTGCAACCAAGGATTCCCTGAATCCCTGACCTAATTGGTGAGTTAGAAATGGATTATTCATTGTATGTTTGTCCTCTTAGAAGTTGTGGCATCCAACATTCTAGATACCATCAGTCTCCACAGGTCTGCTCCCAGTTAATGAATCTGCTATTTCAGGTGATACTCCAAGAACAGAAAACTCTCAGAACTTCCTTTTGATCTGCTAAAGATGTAAAGAAATTTCCAAACATCAGTCCTATGTTGTAAGCTCCTTTGTTCAACTTTGACCAGTGGCATCACATAATCCTTTCGAAATTCCTGGAAGGACATAAGCCAGTATGATCGGTGTTATGTTGGTCATCTATCTGTGTTTATTCTTATGAAAGTTAACAAATTCTTTTCCCCACACTGAAATGTAGCTACTTCTAAGGAACTAATTAATAGAGTAGTTTTGATTAATACTCCAAATTGGGAAGAAAAATCAAATCTTTCCCATCCACTCTCCTTTTGGAAGTAGATTATGCCACAAAATTCACTGCTAAGACTGTAAAGTTCAACAATTTGGGATGATAATTCCTGGCCTGTGTTTTTATCCCAAAGTGGGATTACAATGTAGTTAACTTTCTTTTATTTTTATACATCCTCCTTTGTAGTGTGTGAGTCCCAATCTGATGGTTGAAGAGATTCCCCGCTGCTTGAGCAGCCCACCGGTCCAACCAGTGGCTGCAGTTTTAATTGTGCTGTGTCTCATTGTGTGATTCTACTTAAAATTGTGGATTATGAATGGAGAGAAAGTTAGCACTTCCCTCGATAAGAAGGAAGGAAGCCGAGCAGTTGTGAGGTGAACACATGATTAAGATATTTCCGTCTACTTAGTGGCAGCTAACCATTTTTGTGGGCATGGTGGGACGTGATGTTGGATAGAGGTGGACAAGGTCAGAAATCATGCAACACCAGGTTATAGTCCAACAGGTTTATTCAAAATCACATGCTTTTGGAGCAAGGTATTGTGTGACTTCTGATCTTGTCCATGCTGGTGATGTGGAGGCTCTTGTGGCACTGTGATATTGTTCCTACCTCTGAGCCAGGAGGCCTGGGGTTCAAGTCCCACCTCCTCCAGGTGTGTGTACTACCATCTCTGAACAGGTTAGTTGAAAATATCTATGATCTTTTACTACCTTTGTAGCTTAGACAATGGCAATTAAGCTCCTTTGTGAATACTGATTGCCTTCAGTGTATGCTAATAGTCAACTATCACAAAATCAAATTCCATCCCCATGGAATCTTAGGATTATAAGCTCTCTGTTGCTTACTGACAGCAATGACATAAAGAAATCCACAGAATGGAATAACTGTACAGCACTTCTCTCTCTAAACAGCATTTGTAAATAGGATCTTACGTCTGTTACAAGTTGGAATGCATTTCAGAGACGGATTTCCAAAAATAAAAGGAACTTTTAAATGACATATTACTGCCTCTGGAAAAGATTGGATTGTAATTTAAAATAGGATGTCTCTGGAGAACAATTGACTTACATCAGACATAAGAGCACTTAACGTCCAGACCATTCCCCCGTACAATATGTGCGTATGTTACAGATTTAGGACAGGTTAACATTTATACTTGAAAGTGAATTTTCAAAAAAAAAGTAAGACAAGCTCTTTAACTTGTTAACACTAGCTCATGTACAGACAGCACCTTTTTGTTCCCTTCCTGTGCACTATAAAAGGATGACACTGCTTTAAACCAAGGAGACTGTGTAAACAGATGGCTATACTTTTCAAACTGGATCAATGGGAAACTTAAACTTCTTTCTGAATGCAGTCTGCTTCCATTATATGCTAATAGCCCACTATCACTTGATCAAAATTTTATCTTACAGAAACTCTGATAATGAGCTATTTAGTGGCTACGATAGGTCCCAAGAAAGGTGATTATGGCACAGTGTTAGTGTCCCCATGAAAAATGCGTTCAAGTCCCATCTGCCTTAACAATATCTCTGAACAAATTGATTCAAAAAATAACTATAATTAATGCTAGCTGTGTTCGTTTGGTTATTACATTGTGGACTCAGCAAAACGTACTGGAGAAAGGAATCTGAAGCAGACATTTTAAAGCACCATGAATAAACCTTTTTAAACAGATTGAAACTCATGTCATTTTTGCATAGACATGAAATATAAAATATCAAAACATCTGATAAAGAGCCATCCAGACTTGAAATATTAGCTTAATCTTTCTCCACAGACACTGCCTGACCCACTGTGATTCCCAACATTTCTTTGTTTTCAGTACAGATTCCAGCATCTGCAGTAATTTGCTCCCATAAAATATCAAACAC
Source organism: Chiloscyllium plagiosum (assembly GCF_004010195.1). Taxonomy (NCBI): domain Eukaryota; kingdom Metazoa; phylum Chordata; class Chondrichthyes; order Orectolobiformes; family Hemiscylliidae; genus Chiloscyllium; species Chiloscyllium plagiosum. The sequence continues at coordinate 50,003,138 of NC_057732.1, read as the reverse complement.
TGGATCAAACACAGAATTACTAGAAATATTCACTGACGTGAATGATGGAGGTTTCGGGGTGACTGTTCTCAGCAAAATTGGAGTCTTTTACTGGAACGAAGCAACTCTGTGTACAGTATTGACGTCTGTCTATTGTATCTAATTGAAAGGCTAACAGATGGGCTAAGCTTGATAAAGAGCTGTGTGTACACTGATGTGTTCACTTTGTTGACTGTGCCTTATGCAGATCCTTTCTATGGAATGCTGTCTTCCTCAACTGCGCAAAAATAATCCTCCTGCAAACATGAAATGAGCAGCAAAGGTAAATTAGATTACGGGTTTGTACTTGCCTCTCTCCTCTACCAGTGAAATGATTCACCCAGGAGCTCCTTGTCCTGTGACAGCTTCCCAAAACGAACCTAGTGTTGGAATGTTGGGTTGATAACTGAGGTGGGGGGGCACAAGTTTAAGATTCCCACCATTGAAGGAAGAGGAAAGGGGAGTGAGAAACTATTTTATGCAAAAAATGTTTAGGACATGACATGTCCAACTAGAAACAGATAGAGAGAAATTCACAACAGCTTTCAAAAGAGAAATGTTCTGTATGCAGCTTTATACTTTCATGATAATACCTATAAACAGCTTCATGAGGTCTTGGGGAAGGAAACCTCTTCTTTTACACCTGGCTTTGTGATATTGCATTGTGCTGTTTTACAAAGGCACCAAAGCCGTTTTGATTGGTAATTCCAACACAATGATTCCATTCACTATGTGTGAGCTTTATTATGAAGTTATAGCTTCCCTTTAAATGTAATATCAAGAAATGAATAAAAACTTTTATTAAGGTGACTAGAATATTTAAGAGCTGGAAACATTCCAGAATTATGTTCTGGAATCTTCTATGCAAGAATTAACCATAGTTTGTAAATTCAATAAAAAGAAGGAATGGTAATGGTAAAAGATAATAAAGTATGTATAGATGAAATGGAATTTGTCAGATGAAAAATTTAAATGGTTCTTTTTAGATTAAGACCATAAGACCATAAGACATAGGAGCGGAAGTAAGGCCGTTCGGCCCATCGGGTCCACTCCGCCATTCACTCATGGCTGATGGGCATTTCAACTTCACTTACCCGCATTCTCCCCGTAGCCCTTAATTCCTTGTGACATCAAACAGTTAAACAGTTTCTTTCAAATGAATATTCAGTCTGTCCAAAATCCCGATATTATCTTCAAGCTCTTTGAAGCTACACTGAAGACTGTATTTAGCCAAAGATTCTTGATAATGTGAAACAACAATTTACTACAACATCTGTCTATCTTTCTATCTATTTAGCTCTGATTTTATTGATAAACTTCACTTCATTTTGTGATTTTTCTGGTCATGGGTACATTTACAGTTGCCACTTACTTATTGTGAATCATTTTGCTAAAATTTACCATTCAGGTTTATTATGTCAACTCTATTATGCTGTAGTTATAAGCTCTGGCTACTGGGTGGCTCTGTAGACTGCGTTTGTCTTAACTCCATTGTCCCTATATATTATACATAAAATGTATGTTCATCAGCTCTCTGCGGGCAATGCCCATACACACAAGTGCTACATCTGACTTATTCACCAGACTTCTGATAACATGTTGTGTATTAAGCACCAACAAATCACAACTGAGCAATCACAAACAATCGACCAAAACTTGTCTTTTCCTACCATTTTTCAGACCTGTTGGTAACTTAGTGGTTCATCATGGAATTGAATGATTGCACTATTAATCACCATAACTCTTTGTTCACTAAAAACAGAAAGAACTGAGGATGCTGTAAATCAGAAACAAAAACAGAAATTGCTGGAAAAGCTCAGCAGGTCTGGCAGTACCTGTGAAGAGAAATAAGAGTTAATGTTTCAGGTCAGGTGACCCTGCACCTTAACTGTGATTTCTCTTCACAAATACTGCCAGATCTGTTGAGCCTTTCCAGCAACTTCTGTATTTGTTCATCTTTGTTCATTGTGTACCCATCATTTTCGTGCTGTATCATATGCTTGCGTTTTCCAACAAGGCCCATGTGAGATATTCTATTAGATACTGTACTCAGAGAGCTCTTCAGCTGGCGACAGCTTTGATGGGCTCTGGATCTGCAGCGGCGTTTTCAGAGGCAGCGTGGCTACAAAGGTAGTCAGTCGGCCTGTAAAGCCTGGAGCAGAACTCTTGCTTCCACATGGAATAGGTCTCTGGTGGCAGCATGATATGGGCTGGGAATCCCGGAACAGGACACTCTCTCTGCGGCATGGCATGGGTATGGAATCCCGGAGCAGGACTCTGGCAGCTGATTAATAACTTCATAAGATATAGCAGAATTAGGCCATTCAGCTCATCGGGTCTGCTCTGCCATTCGGCCATGGCTGATATGCTCCTCACCCCCATTCTCCTGGCTTCTCTCTATAACCCTTCAACCCATTGCCAATTAAAAATCTGTCTAACTCCTCCTTAAATGCAGTCACTGTCCCAGCATCCACTGCACTTTGGGGTAGCAAATTCCACAGATTCACAACCCTTTGGGAGAAGTAGTTTCACTGCAAATCTTAAATTTGCTACCCCTTATCCTAAGTCTATGACCCCTTGTCCTAGAATGTGTTACAAGAGGAAGCATCCGTTCCCTGTCTATTTTATCCACCCCATTTATCGTCTTGAATACCTCAATTTGATTTCCCCTCATTCTTCTAAATTCCAGAGAGTAGAGGCTGAAACTGTTCAATCTGTCTTCATATGACACGCTATACAACGTAACAGTAGAAAAGGAAAAATTGGACTCTTTTAATTTTTAAAGATTTGGAGATACCCACGTTGGACTGCGGTGTGCAAAGTTAAAAATCATACAACCCCAGGTTACAATCCAACAGGTTTATTTGGAAGCACTGGCTTTCAGAGCGCAGCTCCTTCATCAAGTGGTTGTCCTGATGAGGGAGTAGGGTTCCTGAAGCTTGTACTTCCAAATAAACCTGTTGGGCTGTAACCTGGGGTTGTGTGATTTTTAACTGAATTTTTAAAACATTTATTCTGTCAATGGTGCTTATATAGAACATAGAACAATACAGTGCAGAACAGGCCCTTCGGCCCTCGATGTTGCGCCGACCTGTGAACTATTCTCAGCTCACCCCCCTACACTATCCCAAAATCATCCATGTCCTTATCTAAGGATTGTTTAAATCTCCCATATACAAGTGACAGTAACACTTTTCACTGTATTCTATATTGAATGCATGTAACAATAAAGGATATTCATGAAAACTGACATTTCTGCAACATCTGCATTTCTCTCATATATCCAATAAGGAGGGGCATAGCCCCTTGGAAGTCGAGTCTCAGGTAGACAGGGCAGTGAAGAAGGTGTTTGGCATACTTGAACATAGGAATTAAGATAGGTGAAAACAATGACTGCAGATGCTGGAAACGAGATTCTGGATTAGTGGTGCTGGAAGAGCACAGCAGTTCAGGCAGCATCCAAGGAGCAGCGAAATCGACCTAGAGCAAAAGCCCTTCATCAGGAATAAAGGCAGTGGTCCAGGTAAATTTAAGGTCAGGGTGGAATGTGTTGGTGAAGTTGATGAATTGCTCAATCTCCTCGCGGGAGCATGAGGTGGTGCCAATGCAGTCATCAATGAAGCGGAGGAAGAGGTGGGGAGTGGTGCCGGTGTAATTACGTAAGATCAACTGCTCTACATAGCCAACAAAGAGACAGGCATAGCTGGGGCCCATACGTGTGCCCATGGCTACCCCTTTGGTCTGGAGGAAGTGGGAGGATTCAAAGGAGAAATTGTTAAGGGTGAGGACCAGTTCGGCCAAACGAATGAGAGTGTCGGTGGATGCCATGTTGTGGCTGTACAGGACATTGGTTTAGTATGCTGTGTACAACTCTTACAACTGTAAGAAGAAAATTGGAGAGGGTGCAGAAAGGATTTACAAGGGCGTTGCCTGGACTGGAGGGTTTGAGTTATAATGAGAGGCTGAATAGACTGGGGCTTTTCTCCCTGGAATGTCAGAGGCTGAGGGGTGACCTTGTAGAGGTTTATAAAATCATGACCATTAATTTACAGTAGATAAGAGATGGAGGTCTTTCAAGTTAGAGGACCCATTCTAGTCACATGGCCATTTACATTCAGTATAAGGTACGTAGTAGCCTTTCACACTTAAAGACGTTTATAAAGTCATGAGGGGCACAAATAGGGTGAACAGCCAAAGTCTTTTCCCCAGGGTGGGGGAGTCCAAAATGAAAGGTTTTAAGTTGGGAGAGGAAAGATTTAAAAAGGACCTAAGGGGTAACTTCCTCACACAGAGGGTGGTGCGTGTATGGATTAAGCTGCCAGAGGAAGGGTGGAGGCTGGTACAATTACAGCATTTAAAAGGCATCTGGATGGGTACATGACTAGGAAGGGTTTAGAGGGCTATGGGCCAAATGCTGGCAAATGGGACTAGATTAACTTAGGATATCTGGTCAACATGGACGCATTGGACCAAAGGGTCTGTTTCTGTGCTGAACATCTCTATGACCCTATGACACTTCTTCAGAGAAATGCAGTTTGTTTTTTAATGCATAATGCACAAAAAGCAGGTTTAACAAACTGGTTTGTGTTTATTTTGATGAGGAACAGAGGAAGAGCTGAGGGCTGTGCAGTTGATACTAAGTATATGGACTTTCTAAAGGCATTTAATAAAGTCTTACAGAAGAACTTTGTCAAGGAAAATGAAGCTAATGGAATAAAAGGGACAGTAGCAAACGGGGTTGGTTAAGGGTCAGAAAAGATACATTTTGATTTGACATATATTAATGACTTTTGATTTGACATACATTAATGACATTAACATGGGAATAAAGGGACACCTTCAAAATCTGCAGATGACACAAGAGTTTGAAATATTTTAGGTAATATTTAGCATGTATTGTAAGCAGTATGTGCAAGTTGAGAAGTTGCTGAGAGTGGGAATTCTTTGTTTAAGTGTTGGGTGGAACTTGTTTATCATTTTGAACTTAAACTTTCAGAACTGTCAGTGAAGCAAGTTAAGAGAAACTATCTGAAACTCGAGAGGTTCTAATTATAAACAAATCAGTAAGCACTTGCAACTCGGGCGTCACTCAAAAATATTCAGTGAACACAGAGTGGTCATAATAAGAGTGCAGCAGAAATAAGATTGTAAAATTTGAAAAGCACATGTTAGGAACGATGGGAAAGCTTTTGATAAGAGATTTACTGGAATAAACCCGGGGTGATGTGATTACAATGGATAAGTTGGAAGAGCTTTTGATTTGATTTATTTGATTTATTTATCAACACATGTATATTGTTGTTAAATGTTGTATAGTTTCGCCATTCTCCAGTGCCATCTTAAAAATAAGAGAGAAGTAAGGGTAGCATGGTGGCTCAGTGGTTAGCACTGCTGCCTCACAGCACCAGGATCCCAGGTTCGATTCCAGCCTTGGGTGACTGTGTGGAATTTGCACGTTCTCCCCGTGTCTGTGTGGGTTGCCTCCGGGTGCTCCAGTTTCCTCCCACAGTCCAAAGATGTACGGGCCAGGTGAATTGGCCATGTTAAAATTGCCCAGAGTCAGAGGGAAATGGTCTGGGTGGGTTACTCTTCAGAGGGCCGGTGTGGAGCCGAAGGGCCTGTTTCCATGCTATAGGGAATCTAATCTAAACCTATCCAAAAATGCCTGCAAGTACCACTTCCTCCAGTAATTCATTCCAAATACAAACCTACATCTACAAATTCCTTCAGCAGTTCATTCCACATATAAACCGTGAGGTAATTTATTCTGTTACTTGAGTCTTAATAAGGGAAACTGTGATGGTATGAGGCATGAGTTGGCTGTAATGGATTGGGAAATGTTAATGAATGGAATGACAGTGAATAGGAAGTGGCAAACATTCAAAGAGGTGAACTGCAAAAAGTTTCCATTCCTGTCTGGAGCAAGAGTGCAAAGAGAACAGTGGCCAAACCATAGGTTATGAGGGAAGTTACAGGTAGTTCTAAATGTAAAAATGGATCTAATTTAGTTTGGGATATAGGGTCGGCACGGACAAGTTGGACGAAGGGTCTGCTTCCGTGCTGTATGACTCTATGATTCTACAAAACCAAAACGTAAAATGTAAAGGCATAAAAATGAAGAAATGGAGCAAGTGCCCAACTTTACAGTCCTTCTTGTTCAATACTCTGTCATGGCTTATGGGCCCCTTTGTCGTCACTAGAACGAAAGTCACCACTCTTCAGCACCATCTTACCTCCACCAATGTTACTGGATTCATTTTGGTTGCACACTTTGGCTATAAAGCCAGAATAGATTAGGTTTCCTACAGTGTGGAAACAGGCCCTTCGGCCCAACCAGTCCACACTGATCCTCCGAAGAGTAACCCACCCAGACCCATTTCCCTCTGACTAATGCACCTAACACTATGGGCAATTGAGCATGGCCAATTCACCTGACCTGCACATCTTTGGACTGTGGGAGGAAACCGGAGCACCCAGAGGAAACCCACGCAGACACAGGAAGAATGTACAAATTCCACACAGATAGTCACCCAAGGCTGGAATCGAGCCTGTGACCCTAGTGCTGTGAGGCAGCAGTGCTGACTACTGTGCCACCGTGCCACTCCTAATGAAGCAAAAAAACAGCAGAAAGAAAGGCAACAAAGCCAAAGGAATGAGAAACATCCAGATATTAAAGTCTTATTGAAGCTGGGGTTGATTGCAGACCAGAGAAAATTGAGAGGAGATTTTCGAAGTGTTTAAAATCATAAACACTGTGAGCTGTTTTCCATTGGATGAAGCATCAATAGCTAGAGGGCATCAATAGAAGATGATTGGCAAAAGAATTAGAGGCAACATAAATACAAACATTTTTATGCAATGGGTGGCAAGGAGTTGGAACTTGTGGACAGCCTGGTGGTTGGTGGTTCAAGAATGGCTTTTAAAAAGGAATTGGATAAATAATTCAAGGTGAAATGGTGAGGAAAGAGTGGGGGGAAGTGGGATAAACTTAATTGTTTTTTGAAAGTGCTAGCACAGACTCAGTGGGTCTGCGGGATTCAATGGGTTCTATTGTTTGAGAAAATACCTCATGGATCCAGAAGATAAAAAGTACTAATCAGAGAAGGGAAAAATAGGCAACTTAGTAATGCACTTTTGAAATTTCATGGAGGCTATTATTCAAATTTCAGACCTCACAACAATTTTATGTGAACAAAAGAATAAACTGTCATGAACAGATAATGCTAAGGTCAAGAATTTATCAAGTATGAGTTACAATCATCACTTAGCAAATCATTATGCCAAACGACTTTGTTATTCAGTCAGCAACTGAACCTAATGAAGAGCCAACAGTAACGGGTAAAAATGAATGTTGGGTGATATCAGAATCTGAATGTTAATGTTTTATTTATATCCACAACTAACTGATCTCTTGTGGTGGTGTTAATGGTGAGTTGGAGGTTTTATAAACTTGAAGTGTTTTCCAAGTAACAAAATCAGAGTCAGTAGGTCTATCAAAGTGTAAGAATATAATTTAAATTGATTAGCAAGTTAGTTTAAATGACAAAGCAATTTCATTCTATAATCATGAGCTTATCATTTTTGAACTTAAATATTAGCACTGTAATTATAAGGCAATAGAATAGAAAGGTTTAACACATTCATCCAAAACTCCTCTCAGTTATTTAAGCATCTGGCCAAATTGTCATCTAGGTTTGGAGGTACACACTGATGCCTAAATGGACAAAAAAGGCAGAAAGTGCTAGAGAAACTCAGAAGGTCTGGCAACATCTATGAACATAGAACAGTACAGAACAGTAGAGGCCCTTCAGCCCTCAATGCATGCTGACCTTTTATCCCACTCTAAGATCAAACTAATCTACGTATGACTAGCTCTGAGCTGGCTGGTTGGAGTCCATGTACTATGCACATGTCAATAAAGGGTGACTTGGGGATGGGATATCAGCCTCTGTGGAATTATTTCTAGGACTAAGTCAAGTGTTTCAGTGGGCTGCATTTTCAGAACCATTCCTAATGACCTCCAGCATAGCTCTCAAAATCAAGTACGATCCCAATCTCTATTTGCAAAGATAAAAATGATGCGTGAGGTGATTTGGGGGTCAGGTGTGCAGTTTGTAAGTGGATAGGTTGGGTGTTCCCCAACCCTGGGGAAGATTTAACCCTAGACTGGTTAAAATAAGTAGGTTAACAATACTGCAAAACTAGTGATGAAAATAAGTTTAAGTGAATGCACTTATTGTTTATACACTAATGCCTGCAGCATACATTCAGAACCCTTGAACAAAAGCAGATATTTAGCAAAAAACTTATCACATTTTTAATATGCATTTCTTTGACTTTGGCAAACTAATTATGAAAGTACTAAGTTCATTTCATTTAGTATCAGCTGAGGTCTGGCACTTGCTGAATACTATTTCCAGGCAAAAAAACAATCAGGCCAAAGTCTTAATGCTCATTTACTATTAACCTCAGGTTCCTAGCTATCGGTAGCAATCAATCATTATTACACGGGCTGCAACAAGATGAGATGTTGTAATATTTGGAACTTTCATCCTATATATCTGGGCGACATTTATTGAAAACACACAGCAAATTAAGAAATAAACATACCTAAGTGGTGAAGATCAATTTTCAGTATTATATATCTCAATAGTTAAATTGTATCAACAATATTTTAAATGACTCTCCATTATCTGCCATAATGGAGGGATTGTCTTGCTGGGAATCATAGAATTATTGCATATTTCTGTGTGTTGGTTCTATCTGAAATAAAATTGGTATTGGAATTTTGAGAAGAAAATGCGATGGAACTCAGGTGGAAAATATGTTGTGAGTTAGGAACGTAGGAACCTCAGAAAGGATAGATTGGTTTTGGAGGGAGTTCAATACAGATTGATCACAGTGATACCTGGACTTCAGGGGTTAAGTTATGAGGAGAGATTATATTAATTAGGCCTAGTTTCTCTAGAATTTAGGAAGTTAAAGGGTAATCTGATTGAAGTCTTCAAGATATTAACCGAAAAAGACAGGGTAGATAAAGATATACTGATGAAGAACTTATGCTTGAAACGTCGACTCTCCTACTCCTCAGATACTGCCTGACCGGCTGTGGTTTTCCAGCACCACACTTTTTGACCCTGATCTCCAGCATCTGCAATCCTCACTTTCCCCAAAGGTGTGTTATGGTTGGAGATTTCTAGAACTAGGGGTCATAGTCAGAGAATTAGGGCCAGATCATTCAGGACTGACGTCCGGAAGCACTTCGAATAATAGAATCCCTTCAGTGTGGAAGCAGGTCATTCAGCCCATCAAGTCCACACTGACCCTCTGAAGTGCACCCCACCCAGATTCACCTCCCTACCCTATCCTTGTAACCCATGCATTTCCCATGATTACCTAGCTTACACATCACTGAACACTATAGGCAATTTTGATTTGAGAGTGTGGTGTTGGAAAAGCAGAGCAGGTCAGGCAGCATCCAAAGAGGAGGTGAATCAACGTTTCAGGCATAAGCCATTCATCATGAAGGGCTTATGCCCGAAAGGTCGATTCTCCTACTCCTTGGATGTTGCCTGACCTGCTCTGCTTTTCCAGCACCACACTCTCAACTCTGATCTCCAGTCCTCAGTTTCTACAACAGACAATTTAGCATGGCCAATCCACCCTAACCAGCATATCTTTGGACTGTGGGAGGAAATCCATGCAGACACGGGGACAATGTGCAAACTCCCCACAGAACGTTGCCTGAGCGTGGAATTGAATGCAGGTCCCTGATGCTGTGACACTGCGGTACTGACCACTGAGCCACAGAGCCATTCACTTCTACGCACAAAGGGTGGCAAATTTGAAAGTATCTCCCAAAAATGATAACCAATGCCAGATCAGTTGTTTTAAATCTGAAATAAATGCATTTCTGTTAAGCAAATATATTAAGGGATATGGGACAAAGGCAGGTAGATGGAATTAGGCCGTGTTCAGGCATGATCTCATTGGATGGTAGAATAAGGTAGATGGGCTGAATAGCCTACTCTTGTTCCTTGGAACATTGACTAAGATTTTTATTTCTCTTTCTGATGACTGTGGTCACGTTTTGACAATCTTACAAGGATCACAGAAGTTAACAAAGGCATTTGATGACATTTAACAGATTACCAGGTTCCAATGAGAGCATCAGGAGACATTCCGCTGCCCAGTCTTTTAGAGCGGGGCCGCAGACACACAACTCCAGTATTTTATTGGTTTGTAATTTGCTTTTTTTGGCACCCGCCCTGTAATATCCAACCTCTTACCTAAATGTAAATGATAACGCTACATAATTTAGAAGTGGAAATCCAAGATTTAGTTTAGTATATGCCTGTGATTTAATTCAGTTCTAGCCTGTGTATTTAAACTGAGCCAAGTCAAGACTTGGAGCCAAACTCAAGAAGCTTTAATTGGGAAAGTAAAGCTTCAAATGAGCCTTGGAGGCAATGGCCTAGCGGCATTATGATGAGAGTATTAATCCAGAAACTCAACTAACATACCAGAAATCTTGGGTCAAATCCTGCCATGGCAGATGGTGGAATTTGAAATCAATAAAAATGTGGAATTTAAGAGACTGTTGAAATTGTTAGGGGAAAGCCCATCTGGTTCGGGAAAGAATCTGCCTGACCTACATGTGACTCCAGACTCAAAGCAATGGGGTTGACGTTTAGATTAGATTCCCTACAGTGTGGACACAGGCCCTTCAGCCCAGCAAGCCCACACTGACCCTCTGAAGAGTAACCCACCCAGACCCATTTCCCTCTGAGTAATGCATCTAAAACTATGGGCAATTTAACATGGCCAATTCACCTGATCTGCACATCTTTGGACTGTGGGTGGAAACCAGAGTACCGAGTGGAAACCCACACAGACACGGGGAGAATGTGCAAACTCCACACAGACAGTCACCTGGGTCTGGAATCGAACCTGGGACCCTGATGCTGTGAGGCAGCAGTGCTAACCACCGAGCCATTTTAACTGCCCTCTGGATAATTAGGAGTGGGTAAGTAAATGAATGACAAAAAAAGAGTTGACAGAGAAAAGGCATGTGTCGTACCCCATTTCACGAAATTGAGATGTGGATGCAACACTATTTCTAAATTCCCGTTTTCTCTTGTGGCCAAGTGTGAAATTCCTGCACTTCTGACAGATTCACAAAATATAGGACATCTGGGAGCAGAGCTGGGGCTGAACAGAATGTACCCTTTGAATGGCCTCTCTCTTCCATAAGATACAGGAACAGAACTACACCATTCAATCCATGAGGTCTGTTCAATCATTCCATCACGGCTGATACATTTCTCAATGCCAATCTCCTGCCATTTCCCCAAAACTATTGATCCCCTTACTAACCAAGAACGTAATGTCTTAAATACACTTCACAGCCCTCTCTAACAATGAGTCTACACATTCACCACCTCCTGGTGAAGAAGTTCTTCCTCAACTCAATTCTTAAAGGGTCATATCTTCACTCTGAGTCCTAGTCTCTCCTACTAGTGAAAACATCTTCTCCTTGCCCACTCTATTTAGGCCTCTCAGTCTTCTCTAAGTTTCATCAAGATCTCCTCTTATCCTTCTAAACCCCATCGAGTACAGACCCAGAGTTCTCAACGGCTCCTCTTATGGCATCTCTGGGACCAGTCTTGGAAACCTCCTCCAGACCCCTCCAATGCCAGCACATCCTTCCTTAGATACAGAGCCCACAACTACAGTCAGTATTCCAAATGCGGTTTATCGAGAGCCTTATACAGCCTCAATAGTAGGTGTCTGCTCTTGTATTCCAGCCCTCTTGAAATGAATGGGAACATTGTAGCTACCTTCCTAGCTGCCAACTGAACCTGCATGTTAACCTTAAGTGATAGTATGGGCTGTGCACACCATCTTCTGTGGTTTCTTACAGGCCTGGGCAGAGCAGTTGCCATACCAGGCCGTTATAAGACCAGACAGTATCCTTTCAATGATGCATATATAGCAGTTGGTGAAGGTCCTTATGGACGTGCTGAATTTCCTGAGCTGCTGAGGAAGAAGAAGTGTTGTTCTGCCTTCTTGATTGTCGCATCTACGTGGTAAATCCAGCACAGGTTGCTGGTTCTCGTCACTCTGAGGAACTTGATACTCTCGACCCTCTCATCCTCTGCTCCATTGATGTAGATAGGGCCATGTCCTCCTTCTTTCTTCCTGAAGTCAATGATCAGTTCTTTTGTTTTGCTGACATTGAAGGCGAGATTGTTATCATTGCACCACAACACCAAGCCCCCATCTGTGTTTCAGATTTCTGAATCCTTTCCCCTTTTAGAAAATAGTTTTACTCTCTATTCTTCCTACCAAAGTGCGTAACCTCACACTTTCCTACATTGTATTCTATCTGCCACTTCTTTGCCCACTCTCTTAGCCAGTCCAAGTCCTTCTGCAGCCTTCCACTTCCTCAACACTATCTGTCCCTCCACCTATCTTGGTGTAATCTGCAAACATAGCAATGATGACCTCAGCTCCTTTGAACAGATCAATGTGTAACGTGAATAGCTGTGGTCCCAACACTGACCTCTGCGGAACTCTACTTGTCACCGGCTGCCATCCTGAAAAAGACTCAGTTATCCCACTCTCTGCCTCCTTCCACCAATTACCCAATCCTTCAAATCTTGTCTTCCACTGTGACCCTCCATCCCCTCCTTCTCTCAATTTTTCCCCAGGGTCTTCCACAAACCCTATCTCCCAGCATAACTCCCCGTTAGCCTCTTGTTACTGCACTCGTACAGCTATTATTTTCAATTCCCTGTATTTTGCAGATAGGAACAAGGGATCAGGCAACACATTTTATAACTGCTAACTGATTTATTTAGTAAAGAAGGATTTAGCAAGGGCATAAGTGATAGGTGGTGATGAGAAATGGTTTTGAGTGCATTTTTCTATTCATTGGAGTTAATTACACAACAAATTTAGTCCTGCTTGAACCCTAATAAATTCACTCTTAATGCTATGAAAATATTTAATCTCTTTTTATCGTTACTTTTTTTGAGTTGTCTTATTTCAATATGAGTACAATGTGCCCAAAGCACATTGAGAAACATTTGATTGATTGGGGTAGCATACAAAATATAAATTGGATAGCATAGAATGTCTTTACTTCATAATTTTATTGTTTTTCTCTTTCTGCTCTTCTTCTTGACAGCTTTTTGCTATTTTGCAATGTCCCAGTCATTAGCTTGTGCCTCACTTTAATAAGAATGCAAACACATTGGAAAGAGAGAGCAAGGTGGGTTTATGAGAAGAGATCAAGGAATGAGAAGCTGGTTATAAGGATAGGTTGGAGAAGGTGGGACTGTTCTCCTTAGAGAAGGGAGGGCTGAGAGGAGACAGTCCAACTCACGAGAGCTCTGGATAGAGAAATTGAGAGAAACAATTCCCACTTGCCAAAGGATTGAGAGGTTTATGGTGATTGACAAAAAAACACAAAAGCCATTTGAGGAAAAGCTTTTACGTCTATGATTCTGTCTCTATTTCTCGATGACAGAGTCATAGACGTCTGATCATGTGGTGGAAGCATGTTTGCTGGTGGCATTCAAAACGACGTTAGCTCCAAAAAAGCTATATCACCTCAAAAGGATGTCATGTCCAAGGTGGCATCAGATGAGGACCCCTGTGCCATTTCTCGTCAGATCAGACAGCTTTTCTTTTTAACTTACCTTGTCCTAACTTTGGATGGCATCAGCAGCGGTGACCGCAACTGGGCCCAGGGCAGTGACTTCAAGTGGGCCCAGAGCGGTGACCTCGAGTGGGCCCAGGGCAGTGACTTCGAGTAGGCCCAGGGCAGTGGCTTTGAGTGGGCCCAGGGCAGTGACCTCGGGTAGGTCCAGGGCAGTGACCTCAAGTGGGCCCAGGGTGTGGACCTCGAGTGGACCCAGGGCAGTGACCTTGTGTGTGTCCAGGGTGTGGACCTTGAGTTGGCCCAGGGCAGTGACTTCTAGCGGGCCCAGGGCAGTGACTTTGAGTGGGCCCAGAGCGGTGACCTCGACTATGCCCAGGGCTGGTGACCTCAAGTGGGCCATATCTGCCACAGATTCACCTGCACCTCCACACACATCATCTATTGCATCCTCTGCACCCGATGTGGCCTCCTCTATATTGGGGAGACAGGCTGGCTACTTGCGGAGCGTTTCAGAGAACACCTCTGGGACACCTGGACCAACCAACCCAACCACCCTGTAGCTCAACATTTCAACTCCCCCTCCCACTCCACCAAGAATATGCAAGTCTTTGGACTCCTCCATCGCCAGACCACAACAAAACGACGGTTGGAGGAAGACTCTCCTCATTCCTGAAGAAGGGCTTATGCCCGAAACGTCGATTCTCCTGTTCCCTGGATGCTGCCTGACCTGCTGCGCTGTTCCAGCAACACATTTCCAGACCTCAAGTGGGCCCCAAGCAGTGACCTCGAGTGGACCCGGAGCAGTGACCTCGAATGAGCCCCTACATACTTTTGCTGAGGGAGCACAGGACCTAGAATGGGCAGCTGCTACATCGGCATAGGTGAGATAGGCCCTGCGGCAAAAGAGGCGACTCTTCGTTGTTGGCCTGATCCAGGCCTGCCTGTGGAAGGGCATCATGGTGATGTTGACAAGGTGGGCCCAGCGGGGGAGACATGACTCTGACATTGGTTAGTCCAGAGTGAGGCAATGGTGCCTGAGGTTTGGCGATGTCGATGTTGATTGTGTTTGATGTAGACAGCGGCAAAGTGGAAGGCAACGCAGGCATCATTGATGGCGATAAGCTGGCTCTGTCACGTTTCACCTATCAACATCCTGTCTCCCCCACTCCAAAATCCCTGCACCCCCCCCCCTAAACACTATCATCCAACCCCGGTTCTATCATAAATGCTGCCCTCTCCGCACTTCACGCCAGCTCTGATGAAGAGTCATCTTGAGTTGAACCATCAGCTAGCTCTCTCTCCAGGGATGCTGTCTGACCCACTGTGGTTTCCAGAATATGTTGTTTTCAGGACTGATGGCATCTGTTCAAGCAAGATGTTTTTAAATTCCTTATTCTTAAATTATTCAAAAGGGTACAGTATTGTAGTGACAAATAAAAGCTTTTTGCTGCCTTCTATTGCATTCTGACAGTGAAATACATATGAAAATAAAATCAAAGTCAAAATCAGCTTGTTATTTAAAAAGGAACAATATGTACCATTATGGGATGATGCCCCAGAGGACTAGGTAGGACACAGGTGAAATGGCCTCCTCTGTGCTGTACTCATTTTGTGATTTAGGGCTACTTGCCTATTGCCACACTGTAGGGGATGGTCCCCCTGTGGAGGGGTGGTCCCCCTGTGGAGGGGGTGGTCTCCCTGTGAAGGGGTGGTCTCCCTGTGAAGGAGTGGTCTCCCTGTGGAGGAGTGGTCTCCCTGTGGAAGGGCTGGTCTCCCTGTGGAGGAGCTGGTATCTCTGTGGATGGGTGGTCTCCCTGTGGAGGAGTGGTCTCCCTGTGGAGGAGCTGGTCCCCCTGTGGATGGGTGGTCTCCCTGTGGAGGAGTGGTCTCCCTGTGGAGGCGTGGTCCCCTTGTGCTGGGGGTGATTTTGTGCCATTCTGCTTGGAGGATGGGGGTGTGGCTGCTGTACTGAGATTGGCCAGAAGGGGCCGAGTGGCAGCAAGCTGGGACAGGCGGGGCTGGGGGCAGTGTCCTGTAGTCTGAAACCATAAGAACATGGGGTGTGAAGCAGGCCATTCAGCTCATCCAGTCTCCCCTGCCATTCACAAGCTCACAGCTAATCTGGTAATCTTCATCTCCACTGTCCTCACTCTGCCTCATCGATCTCGATTCCTTTACTAATTGCAGGAGGTGTTGCACAAAGTAATCACACTAGCTCATTTTGGTGATTACAACATAGACAGGAGACTAAATTGAAAGATAAAGACGAGTAAATTGCTGGAAGGAGCATTAGGGTCCAAGAATGAAGAATAAGGAGGAACTAAGGAAATGGGTCTGGGTGGGCTATTCTTCGGAGGGTCGGTGTGGACTTGTTGGGCTGAAGGGCCTGTTTCCACACTGCAGGGAATCTAATGTAATGTAATGTAATGTAATCTATTCTAATAGGGACAGTGCCCCACCATTTGTGAAGGCAGTGACCTATTGGTATTATCGCTGGACTATTAATCTAGAAACTCAGTTAATGTTTTGGAGACATGAGTTCAAAGCCCATCATGGCAGATGGTGGAATTTGAATTCAGTAAAGAATCTGGAATTAAGTGTGTAATGATGACCATGAATCCATTGTCAATGGTCAGAAAAAAA
>NC_057732.1:49981921-49986418 GCF_004010195.1 Chiloscyllium plagiosum | reverse complement strand
CCCTTCTTCAGCCCTTCTCCTGAAGAAGGGCTTATGCCCGAAATGTCGATTCTCCTGCTCCTTGGATGCTGCCTGACCTGCTGCGCTTTTCCAGCAACATATTTTCAGCTCTGATCTCCAGCATCTGCAGTCCTCACTTTCTCCTCTATAGGATTCAGACTGTACTGCTCTCCTGTTAGTTCCCATGTTGCACCCACTGTAAACCTGAGCTCATCTGAATTGTTACTGCTACTCCCTAACTCACATCAAGTCCCATTTAGTCAGCCTTCCACTTCCTCAACACTACCTTGGTTCCTGGTCTGAGAACCCCTTAATTTCAGAATTCTTATTCTTCTTATCAAATCCTTGCATGACCTCACCCCGTGCTTTCTCTGCAACAGGTTGCAGCTCAATGAAGTTTCATGTTCTTTGCATTCTTCCAAGTCTGGCCTTTTGCGCTCCCCAATTTTCAAATACTCCAATACTGCATTCCCATTCTTTCAACCGACTCGACCATAAACTCTGCAATTCCCTCCTTAAAATCTCTCAACCCCACCCTGCCCTCCACTGAGAGGGTCCTCAGAAACTTCCACTTTTGAAAACTTGCCTAAATATCTTTGTATATGGTTCAGTAACAACCCATATTTGAAAATGCTCCTTTGAAGCAGCTTGAGATGTTTTTCTACATTAAAAGTGAAAGGTGCTAACTAGATGCAAGACTTTTCTTTCAACAACAAAAAGCATTGACTTCATTGGCTGCGTGGTTCTTTATGAAGACCTGAGGTTGCGACTGGTGCTATATAAGATTTTTCATTCAACAACAAATGGCATTTATATAGCACCATTCACAACCTCAGACCAACCCAAAGAACCATGCGGCCAATGAAGTCAATGCTATTTGTTGTTGAAAGAAAATCTTGTAATTACATACAAGATGGTACCTTTCATATATGGAACCTATATATATTCCAAAGATGTGTAGGTTTGGTGAATTGGCCATGTTAAATTGCCCATAGTGTTCAGGGATGTGTAGGTTAGTTGCATTAATCAGGGGTAAATATAGGGTAGAGGAATGGGTCTGGGTGGGTTACTCTTTATAGGGTCGGTGTGGACTAGTTGGGCCGAAGGGCCTGTTTCCACACTGAAGGGATTCTATAAATCTTCTATGTATTTAGCACCTTTAACATGGTAAACCTTGCTGTACAAATGCAAGGTTTTTTTCCAACAACAAAAAGCATTTGTATAGCATCATTCACAATCTCAGGACACCCCAAAGAATTTTGCAGTTGTTGTAGTACATTCAAAGTGGAGGTACTTTAGCGAATGAAGGGAAAATAGCAACCAATTTGTGCACCTTGATCTCCCAGATCTAGCAAGGTGATAATAATAGGAAAATCTATTTCTGTGATGTTGCTTGAAGGATTATTCCATTGACTTTTCTAATGTTTAGACTTAGATTTAGGCTTTATTGTCACATGTACTCAAGTACAGAAGTACAGTAAAAAATGTATAATGTTGCCATTTCTTATGCCATTTTCAGTCCAAAGGTACCTAGGCACAAAATAGAAAAATAAAGAAATAAGACTTTCAAAGCTACGGTTCTTCTTAGTATAAAGTAGAAAAATAATAAAATAAATGTAAAAGTTGAACATTACATTCCTTTCTTAAACTGTGGGCCTGTAGATGTTTTACGCTGGACTTCTGGATTGTTTTTGCTGGAATTTAGATGAATTAGGGAGGGGGTGGTATCTCACAGACACTTATAAAATTCAAATAGGACACCGTGCTATAGGAAGGATGTTTGTTGAACTGGAGACCTGTGACTAGTGGAGTGCCCCAGGGGTCCGTGCTGGGCCCATTGCTGTTTGTTATCTATACCAGTGACTTGGATGAGAATGTCCACAGCATGATTTGTAAAATAGGTGATAAAATAGGTGGTATCGTGGATAGTGAGGAAGATTGTCAGAAATTGCAGCCAGACCTTGCAGCTGGGGAAGTGGCAAATAGAGCTTAATATAGATAAGTGTGAGGTCTTGCATTTTGGAAAGTCAAATCAAGTTAGGAGTTTCACGGTGAATGGTAGGGACTTAAGGAGTGTAGTGGAACAGAAAGACCTTGGAGTTCTCTGAAAGTGGAGTCACAGGTAGACAGGGCAATGAAAAAGCTTTCGCCATACTGGCCTTCACCAGTTGGGGCATTTAGTATAGAAGTTGGGAAGTTACATTGCAGTTGCACAGGACGTTAGTGAGGCCACACTTAGGGTATTGTGTTCAGTTTTGGTCACCTTGCTATAGGAAGGATGTTATTAAACTGGAAAGAGTGCAGAAGAAATTTACAAGGATGTTGCCAGGACTGAATTTCGGGAATCTTACAGAGGTGTATAAGATCATGAGAGGCATGGATAAGGTGAATGCACTCAGTCTTTTTCCCAGGATTGGGGAATCGAGGACAAGGGCGCATCAGTTTAAGGTGAGAGGGGAAAGAATAAAAGGGATCCTGAGGGGCAACTTTTTCATATCGAGGGTGGTACGCATATGGAATGAGCTGCCAGCAGAAGTGGTTGAGGCGGGTACAACATTTAAAAGGCATTTGAACGAATACATGGGTGGGAAAGGTTTTGAAGGATATGGACCAAATGCAGGGAAATGGGGTTAACGTGGATAGACATTTTGGTCAGCGTGGACCAGTTTGGACTAAAGGGCCTGTTTCTGTGCTGTAGGACTCTGACTCAATGACTATAATTGGACAGGGTAGAAGCAGGGAGGATGTTCCCGATAGTGGGTGTGTCCACAATCAGGGCTCACAGTCTGAGTATTCTGAGTGGACTATTGAATATGGAGATGAGGAGACATTTCTTCACCCAAAGACCAGTGAGCTTATGGAATTCATTACCACAGGAAGTAGTTGATGCCAAAACATTGAATGTATTCAAGAGATGGCTAGATATACCACATGGGGTGAACGGGATCAAAGATTATGGGGAGAAAGCAGAAGTAGGCTATTGAGTTGGACAATCAGCCATGATCGTGATAAATGGGGGAGCAGGCTCTTACCCCTCACTGGGCTCACTTTACCCCCACACTGGGCTCACTTTACCTTACACTGTGCTCACATTACCCCACACTGGGCTCACTTTACCCCACACTGTGCTCACATTACCCCGAACTGGGCTCACTTTATACCATACTGGGCTGACTTTCCCCCACATTGGGCTCACTTCACCCCCACACTGGGCTCTCTTTACCACACACTGTGCTCACTTTACCCCGAACTGGGCTCACTTTACCCCACACTGGGCTCACTTTCCCCCACACTGGGCTCGATTTACCCTGCACTGGGCTCACTTAACCCCACACTGGGCTCACTTTCCCCCACATTGGGCTCACTTTACCCCACACTGGGTTCACTTTACCCTGAACTGGGCTCACTTTCTCTCACACTGGCCTCATTTTACCCCACACTGGCCTCACTTTACCCCCACACTGGGCTCACGTACCCCACACTGGCCTCATTTTACCCCACACTGGCCTCACTTTACCCCACACTGGGCTCACTTACCCCACACTGGCCTCACTTTACCCCACACTGTGCTCACATTACCCCACACTAGGCACACTTTACCCCACACTGGGCTCACATTATCCTGAACTGGGCCTACTTTACACCACATTGGGCTCACTTTACCCCCACACTGGGCTCACTTTACCCCCACACTGGGATCACCTGACCCCCACACTGTGCTCACTTTACCCCACACTGTGCTCACTTTACCCCGAACTGGGCTCACTTTACCCTGAAATGGGCTCACTTTACCCACGCACTAGGCTCACTTTACCCCACGCTGGGCTCACTTTCCCCCACACTGGGCTCACTTTATCCGGCGGAGAAAGTGAGGTCTGCAGATGCTGGAGATCAGAGCTGAAAATGTGTTGCTGGAAAAGCGCAGCAGGTCGGGCAGCATCCAGGGAACAGGAGAATCGACGTTTCGGGCATAAGCCCTTCTTCAGGAAAGGGCTTATGCCCGAAACGTCGATTCTCCTGTTCCCTGGATGCTGCCTGACCTGCTGTGCTTTTCCAGCAACTCATTTTCAGCTCACTTTATCCGGCACTGGGCTCACTTTCCCCCACACTGGCCTCACTTTACCCCACACTGGACTCACTTTCCTCCCACACTGTGCCCACTTTACCACACACTGGGCTCACTTTACCCCCACTGTGCTCACTTTACCCCACACTGGGCTCACTTTATCCCGAAATGGGCTCACTTTACCCCTGCACTGGGCTCACTTTATCCCGCGCTGGGCTCACTTTACCCCGCGCTGGGCTCACTTTATCCTTCTCTTGGCTCACTTTTCTCCACACTGGGCTCATTTGCCCCCACACTGAACTCATTTTAACCCACACTGGGCTCACTTTACCCCACACTGGGCTCACTTTACCCCACACTGGGCTCACTTCACCCCCACACTGGGCTCACTTTATACCACGCTGGGCTCACTTTACCCCACACTGGGCTCA
>NC_057732.1:49973060-49981252 GCF_004010195.1 Chiloscyllium plagiosum | reverse complement strand
GGCTCACTGTCCCCCACACTGGGCTCACTGACCCCCACACTGGGCTCGTTGTCCCCCACACTGGGCTCACTTTCCCCCACATTGGGCTCACTTTACCCCCACACTGGGCTCACTTTCCCCCACATTGGGCTCACTTTACCCCCACACTGGGCTCACTTTCCCCCACATTGGGCTCACTTTACCCCCACACTGGGCTCACTTTACCACACACTGGGCTCACTTAACCCCCACACTGTGCTCACTTTACCCCACACTGGGCTCACTTTACCCCAATAAAGGCAAGCATACCAAACACCTTCTTCATTACCCTGTTTATCCTGAACTGGGCTCACTTTACCCCCACACTGGGCTCACTTTCCCCCGAACTGGGCTCACTTTACTTCACACTGGGCTCACTTTACCCCTCACTGGGCTCACTTTACCCCCACACTGGGCTCACTTTACCCCTCACTGGGCTCACTTTACCCCCACACTGGGCTCACTTTACCCCACACTGGGCTCACTTTACCTTACACTGTGCTCACATTACCCCACACTGGGCTCACTTTACCCCACACTGTGCTCACATTACCCCGAAATGGGCTCACTTTATTCCATACTGGGTTGACTTTCCCCCACATTGGGCTCACTTCACCCCCACACTGGGCTCGATTTACCCCACACTGGGCTCACTTACCCCCACACTGGGCTCGATTTACCCCACACTGGGCTCACTTTCCCCCACACTGGGCTCGATTTACCCTGCACTGGCCTCACTTAACCCCACACTGGGCTCACTTTCCCTCACATTGGGCTCACGTTACCCCCACACTGGGTTCACTTTACCCTGAACTGGGCTCACTTTCTCCCACACTGGCCTCATTTTACCCCACACTGGCCTCACTTTACCCCACACTGGGCTCACTTACCCCACACTGGGCTCACTTTACCCCACACTGTGCTCACATTACCCCACACTAGGCACACTTTACCCCACACTGGACTCACATTATCCTGAACTGGGCCTACTTTACATCACATTGGGCTCACTTTGCCCCCACACTGGGCTCACTTTACCCCTGCAATGGGCTCACTTTACCCCACACTGGGATCACCTGACCCCCACACTGGGCTCACTTCACTCCACACTGTGCTCACTTTACCCCGAACTGGGCTCACTTTACCCCTGCAATGGGCTCACTTTACCCCCACACTGTGCTCACTTTACCCCGAACTGGGCTCACTTTACCCCGAAATGGGCTCACTTTACCCTCGCACTAGGCTCACTTTACCCCGCGCTGGGCTCACTTTCCCCCACACTGGGCTCACTTTACCCCACACTGGGCTCACTTAACCCCACACTGGGCTCACTTTCCCCCACATTGGGCTCACTTTACCCCCACACTGGGCTCACTTTACCACACACTGGGCTCACTTTACTCCCACACTGTGCTCATTTTACCCCACATTGGGTTCACTTTAACCCCACACTGGGCTCACTTTACCCCACACTGGGCTTACAATTCCCCACACTGGGCTCACCTTACCCCACACTGGGCTTACAATTCCCCACACTGGGCTCACCTTACCCCACACTGGGCTTACAATTCCCCACACTGGGCTCACCTTACCCCACACTGGGCTTACAATTCCCCACACTGGGCTCACCTTACCCCACACTGGGCTTACAATTCCCCACACTGGGCTCACCTTACCCCACACTGGGCTCACTTGACCCCACACCGGGCTCACTTGACCCCACACCAGGCTCACTTTCCCCCGCACTTGGCTCACTTTACTCCACACTGGGCTCACTTTCCCCCAAACTGGGCTCACTTTGCACCACACGGGGCTCACCTTCCCCCGCACTGGGCTCACTTTACCCCATACTGGGCTTGATTTACCAAACACGGGGCTCATTTGACCCCACAATGACTCGATTTGCCCCACACTGAGCTCACTTTACCCCACATTGTGCTCACTTTACCCCACACTGTGCTCACTTTACCCCCACACTGGGCTCACTTTACCCCACACTGGGCTCACTTTACCCCACACTGGGCTCGATTTATCCCACACTGGGCTCTCTTGACCCCACACACGGCTCACTTTCCCCCACACTGGGCTCAATTTACCCCCACACTCGGCTCACTTTCCCCCACACTCGGCTCACTTTACCCCACACTGTGCTCACATTACTCCACACTCTGCTCACTTTACCCCACACTGGACTCGCTTTTCCCCACACTGCGCTCACTTTCCCCCTGCACTGGGCTCACTTTCCCCCGAACTTGGCTCACTTTCCCCCCCACATTGGGCTATGTCTTGTCTGGGCTCAGCAGCTGCCTCATCACCAACCATCACTTTCCCACTGTCTGCTATCTGTTAAATAAGAAGAGAAGTTATTGCTGTTCCTCACCTGATCATAATAACCATTTAACAAAAAGTAATATAAGCGAAGGATATCTATTCACTCACAGTGTTCTGAGAATAAACAGTATGTAATGTTGGTTTTTGGTAATAGAGCAGTTCCGTGGTCCTAGAAGCATTAATTCTTGCACCAAAAGTTCCAACAAAATTTACGAAGCGCAGGAAAAAGAACAAGCCAGAGCCAGTCTATTTAAAATTCTATGCTGTTCCTTCTGAACATCTTTGGCACATTAATAATGGGCAGAAAAAGATGTTTTTTTTCTCTCCCTGGTAAATTTAGCTGGCTCCTTCTCTTTAGTTCTGTAAGAGAGAAGCATTGGCACAGAATTTTATTGTGTGGTTAGCAATTCTGTCACTGTACGTTTGAATGCAGTACCTCACTGGTAAACAGAAAGCACATTGGTACACGAGGCCACACACTGGTATAGTCACTGCATTCTAATCAGGATTCAATGCTTGCAGTACTTTCGGTGTCAGAGTGTGGTCGAATAACATCATGCAGTGGAACAATTTAACACTTTGTACGCTGAGGTGAAAGCCAAGCACATTTGTACTTATGTTTCACGATTATAACTTAATGCATTTTAGGTACATAGCTTTCTTCTTTTATTTGCAACTTGATGATGTTGATGAAATTCCCAAGTTGTTTGTGTATTATTTACTCATTACTTGCTTAAAATATTAGCCCATTACTGTATTTTATAATTAAACAGATAGTGCTTTCATATCCAAATCCTCTACTTATATTTTACTGAACTTTTAATCTGTTTATTTTTAATGATTAAATGTTACCATAATGAGGGGAAGTACTTGATACAAATGTGTTAAGTGTTTATACAAATCGGGTTCCACACAATAATCTCTGGCCTTTTCTATAGAGTTACTTGAATAACTGAAAGGAGGTTCCTTCTCTATCGTCAAGTCTACAAAATTCGACACCCCATTCTCGATAAACACTTCCACGATTTCACTGTGATGAGAGGGATTCTCTCTGAGTGTAGCTCCAAGTCTGTGCAGCATATATGAATCTGCTTACTTTTAAGTGAAATCAGCAGGGTTTTTCCTGCAGCCACTCACTGATGCCTGATCTCTGCAGGCTGCATGCACAACTTGAGAATGTTAATGCTTGCACATTATTTACACACTCCATAGTTGTTGTTCTGAACAAATGAGCTTTACAATACTTCCCCCCTCATCACTTGACTGCTACTGATGGAAGGTATTGTGCCCACAACAATTACCAGGGGTGAATTCCAGCTGATAGTGTTCAGAATAATCTTTTATCCCCTACACAGCATTGTAGAGTCATTCAGTACAGAGGGACACCATTTGGTTCATTGTTGGCAGCGCTGAATCTTTGGGTAAAGTGAGGCAATTAGGTATGGGGTAGACCCTCAAAACAGATACAACTCAAGGCATGAGCATGGAGTCTGTTAAAGTGGGGAGCCTGCCGTGTTGCATCTACAAGACCAGGAAGCTTTCCTGTTCTTTCTAGCTGCTAGGCTGGTAGGATTTACAGGTGGATAATCCACCTGTTGGGTCACTTTGTAGGTCACCTTTCTTGGCCATCAAACCCTAGAGTGGGTCTTGAACCAGGAGCTTCTTGCTCAGATGCTGGGAGCATTGTCCATTACACCAAAAGACCTCCACTTCTACGCAATTAATCACACTTCCCCGTTCTTTATGTATAACCCTGTAACTCTTCCTCCTCCCTCCCCCACCCCCAGCTATTCCGCTATTCACCCAATTCCCTTTTGCAAATTGATAGTGAATGTGCTTGCAATTCCTCCCACAGTAACTCATTCGGGATACCCTATTATGAAGAAGTTGGAGTTGCTGAAGGCAGGGGATTTACCACCAGTAGCAGTCCCAGCCTATGGCAGTGAATGTAATTGCCTGCAAATATTGGTTATGCCCTTATTGCCCATCCCACAGAGCAGCATCGCAGAGATTGTATAATCTTAAACTTTAGCTGATGATTTGCCACATCAGTGAACATATCTAGCTCATTTGACTTTCATAAACGTATTCAATATTGTTAACTGGTGTAGAAAATGTGTTAATATTAGTCATTCTTCTAAGTAACCTTTTGATTTAATTCTTGTGGGCTGTACAATGGGGAAATTCCCCTTTAAACCGTTTGTATGAGGCATGATTAACATCAACCCCATGGAATTGTTACTCATCATGATTTTTTAATTCATTCATGGAATGAAAGCATTGTCGGCCAGGCCACCTTTATTGCCCATCCCAGGTTGCTCAGAGAGCAGTTAAGAGTCAACCACATTGCTGTGGGTCTGGAGTCACGTGTAGGCCAGACCAGGTAAGGATGGCAGTTTCCTTCCCTCAAGGACAATTTTTCCAACAATTGACAACGGATTCATGGTCATTGTTAGATCCTTAATTGCATATTTTTATTGAATTCAAAATTTCACCTTCGGCCATGGCAAGATTTGAACCTATGTCCTCAAAACATTCGTTGGATCTCTGGCCTAACAGTCCAGTGATAATATCACAAGGCTCTGGCCTCCCTGTATCTGATGACTGTCATATTTATAATCTGCTCTTCTCTACACTAAGAAAACAATATGCCATGACAAATGACATGAGGTTACTTCCTCTCAATGAACAATTATCCTTCCTATCAATGGTCACGAACCATCAAGTGGTATCTGGAACAAGGAGGAAGTGGAACCACATTCATTACCAACTTGCAAAAGGGAATTGAATGAATACCTAAAGTTGGGGATGGTGGGAAACATGCAGGGCTCCACAGAAAGGATGGAGAAGTGGCATTAATTGTATAGTAGAGGA
The DNA here is from genome assembly GCF_004010195.1 of Chiloscyllium plagiosum. Classification (NCBI taxonomy): domain Eukaryota; kingdom Metazoa; phylum Chordata; class Chondrichthyes; order Orectolobiformes; family Hemiscylliidae; genus Chiloscyllium; species Chiloscyllium plagiosum. The sequence goes on along the minus strand of NC_057732.1, from coordinate 49,976,029 downwards.
GGTCTAATGCAATGGGCATTGCTCCTAGTTTCTGAGCAAGAAGTATCTGGTTCAAGCCCCACTCCAGGGTTTGAGGTAACTCCAAATGTACATAAAGATCAAGTTTATGATTTATTTTATTCATTCATGCGATGTGGACATCACTAGTTGGGCCCAGGATTTATTGGCCATCTCTATTTAATCCCTTCAGAAGTTAGGGGTGAGCTGCCTTCTTGAACTGTCGCAGTCCATGTGCTGCACGTAGATCCACAATGCCCTTAGGGAGGCATTTCCAGGTCTTTGACCCAATGACAGTGGAGGAATGGCGATATATTTCCAAAACAAGATGGTGAGGTGGCTGAGAGGGGATCTTGTAGGGTGTGGTGTTCCCATGTATCTGCTGCTCTTGTCCTTCTAGGTGGAATTGGTCACGGGTTTGGGAGCTGCTGTTTGAAGATCTTTGGTAAATTTCTGCAGTGCATCTTGTAGATGGTACACACTGCTGCTACTGAGCACCAGTGGTGGAGGGAGTGGATGTTTGTGGATGTGGTACCGATCAAATGGGCTACTCTGTCCTAGATGGTGTTGAGTTTATTGAGTGTTATTGGAGCTGCATCCAACGAGGCAAGTGGGCAGTATTCTATCACAAAACACTGATTAATGTGCTCATTTTAAGATATTGTTTGATTGTTGGACAAACAATTTCTCTATAGCAGAATTTGTGACAAAATCTAGCCTCCAAATTGACCCAAAGGCTGGAATGATTCATTAGAATGCTTCAGAAAGAAGCCTACTATTCCAAATCCTTACACCTCCGGCCTATGTGTAACTCCAAAGCCATAGCAATGTTGCTGAATCTTAGCTGCTCTCTGAACTGGCCTATGAGGCAGTTCAGTTATATTCAAGAAGGTGGTTCACCACCATTTTCTCAAGACCAATTACAGATTAGTCAGCACGGTGGGCCACTGGTTAGCACTGCTGCCTCACAGTGCCAGGGACCTCCATTCAGTTCCCACTTTGAGCGACTGTCTGTGTGGAGTTTGCACATTCTCCCTGTGTCTGCGTGGGTTTCTTCCGGGTGCTCCAGTTTCCTCCCATAATCCAAAGAGGTGCAGGTCAGGTGAATTGGCTATGTTAAATTGCCCATAGTGTAAATAGTCAGGGGTAAATGTAGGGTTTGAGTGGGTTACTCTTTGGAGGGTTGGTGTGGACTTGTTGGGCAAAATGGCCTGTTCACACTGTAGCTCATCTAAATGGACAAGTGCTGACTCTGCTAGTGATGCTGACATCCTCTGAATAGAGAAAAAAAGAAAATAATTTTATCTGCCTCCACTTCTGTGTCCATGACTTGCAATGGGAAATTTAAAGAAAGAGAGGACAAGAAATTCAAAAATAAAGAATTGCAACTTCTTTTGCTTTACTAATAAAATATTCTTCATTTCACTTAGAAATTGTTTCAGATCCTGACAGGACACAACTAAATAGGAACATAGGAACAGGAGTTGACTATTCAGTCCTCAAGTCTGTTCTATCATTCAATGAGATCCATGGTCTAACTCCAGACACATGCCTTTGACCCATATCCGTTAATCTGTTGGAAACATACACCATTTCTTTAATTAGTGCCTTCCATCACTGCCTCTGTTTATTATAATCACTTCCTGCATGGTTCAAATGTTGTGAAATGAATACAAGCAGCAAGATGCATTTTATTAGAAATCTAAAATTGGTTCTTTTCTGCTGTTGCCCTTATTTTTCGGCAGAGAGGAAATGGAAAGATACACTTACATAAGTACATGTCTGACTTTACAGCTCCTGCTGTAGAGCAGTGAATTACATGTGTGAATATTCATTGTAGAGTATCACCACCAGCTGATGTCCTGTTCAGTACTGTAGGCAAATGGCAAAGTAGACCAATCCAGTAATAACAGCAGCTCCTCTGTGCACAGTGGGTGCTACTTTACATTGCAAATGGTAAAAGCTAATAGAACTCCCTAAGTCTTTCACATAAAATGAATTACAGTATAGTGTAGTGCTTGTTGCAATGTTGGCATTTCCACACTGTGGCAACATGGAACTCTAAACGATAAGCAGAACTCAAAGGGCAAGGTCTGTGCCAGGAATCAAGGCAGAATTGTGTAAGAAGTCCAAACAGGCCCAGTCTCAATGTCAAGAATAACTTGCTACATACTTGTTGGCAGCAATGAGTTACTACTTAAGGAAGATTATTGTTTGTTAATAACCTCATTGATTACATTTCTCACCTCATTAATATGCAGCTTTTTCTCATACAACATGCTGCCAGCAAGCTAGACGTTGAAGATGCCCATCAGGAAGGTTGGAGTGGATACCTGGCAGCCAACTCACCACTGGCTCCAAACAACCTCCATGTTGAACACTGGGTACCAAAATCCTAGGGCGTGCTCCACGGGCACCAACCATACACACCTCATACACATGGACATTGGCATTGGACATGCGCTAACCTCAAATAACCCTCTAATCCTCATTTCCGTATCGCAATAATAGGCAGTTGGGCATAACAGGAAATATCATTGTAATGTTGCAATAAGGAAACCGTGTGCTCAGAGATACACTCTCAGCAGCCATATCTCCAGGCTCATGTCTAGTAACAATAGTACTCACTCACTCTAAGCCTGAGATGCTCACAGCATCTCTGCACTGCCTTGCCTTGACATTTTGTACCTTGCCTCTCAGCCTCACAAGGTGCACAGTATTGCTGCTTTTCAATGCCTCTTCAGACAGACACTAAGCCAGGGATGCTATGATGGTTTGTCATTAGTTCTCAGCCTCTTCAAGGGAGATAGCCATCAGTGAATTGGCTGCAGGCACAGTAAGTTAAGGGCAACCTCTAATACCAGTCTATGCCCTGCTTGGGATGGTCAGAGTCTGCATCATCTCCTCAGAAGAGCTGAGGAGTTGAATGGTCAGGATGCACTTCATCTATATTGATTCTTTCTGCCCTGTTG
>NC_057732.1:49970077-49973010 GCF_004010195.1 Chiloscyllium plagiosum | reverse complement strand
TCCTCCTGGATTGAGGAAGGAGCAGGTAATAAGTGAGATTAAAGTGGGTGACACAACTGTTCCATTTTGTGCAGATAGGGAGGCATCCTGATTGAGTGAGAGGGTAGCACAGAGGGCATGTGACAGGGCTGACAACCAGTAACAGACGTCCTCAGACAAAGTAATCAAGTCACAGAGATGGACAGCATAGAAACAGACCCTTCGGACCAACTCATCCATGCCGACCACATATCTAGTCTAGGCAGTGCAGAGATGCTGTGAGCATCTCAGGCTTAGAGTGAGTGAGTGCAATTGTTACTAGACATGAGCCTGGAGATATGGCCTGCTGAGAGTGTATCTCTGAGCACACGGTTTCCTTATTGCAACATTACAATGATATTTCCTGTTATGCCCAACTGTCTATTAATCTAGTCCCATTTGCCAGCACTTGGCCCATATCTCTCTGAACCCTTCCTATTCATATACCCATGCAGATGCCTTTCCAATGTTGTAATTGTATCAGCCTCCACCAGTTCCTCTGGTAGCTCATTCTACACATGCACCACCCTCTGTGTGAAAATGTTGCTCCTTAGATCCCTTTCATATCCTTCCCCTCTCACCCTAAACTGGCCTCTCCCTTTAGCTCAAACCCTCCAATCCTGGCAACATCCTGGTAATTTTTTTTTTAAAACCCTTTCAAGTTTCACAACATCCTTCCAAGAGTGGAAAGATATCAGGTATCGGAGAGAAGATGGTTGCACTTCTGCTGATTGAGTTGGAGAAGGAGCTTGACCTTCTTCCTGTGGTGCTCTGTGCTCCTCCTGAGCCTGCACTGGTAAGGGTGGCAACCGCAGACAAGTCTGGGCATGGTCTGGTGTGGTGGCCTCCCCTGCCAGTCTTGGGTCAAGATGATACTCAATCTCTGCACCGCCCTGTCCAACAGGCCCTCTGGCTTCCTGCCCACCAAGCAGAGCACCAATGTTGCCTTAGCCGCCTCATCCAGAACAAATATCAGGAAGGACCTGATGGTGATTGTCCGGGAACATAGCAGCCTATTTTGGCATTGGCACCTTGTTTTAGGAACAGCGAGTGGTAGAACAGGGCTGGGATTGCGCGTGAGGAGCACTATCGAATAGTGTTAGTTGTTATGGATCAGACCAGACCACCCCTCAAAATATTTTAAGAAGGTGTGCTAGACTTTAAGTTTTTCTTATTTTGAAGGTAGATAAAGTCATAGAGTCATAGAGATGTACAGCATGGAAACAGACTCTACAATCCAACCCGTTCATGCCGATCAGGTATCCCAACCCAATCTAGTCCCACCTGACAGCACCCGGCCCATATCCCTCCAAACCCTTCCTATCCAAATGCCTCTTAAATGTTGCAATTGTACCAGCCTCCACCACATCCTCTGACAGCTCATTCCATACACAACTACCCTCTGCGTGAAAAAACTGCCCCTTAGGTCTCTTTTATATCTTTCCCCTCTCACCCCAAACCTATGCCCTCTAGTTATGGACTCCCTGATCCCAGGGAAAAGACCCTCATGCCCCTCATAATTTTGTAAACCTCTATAAGGTCACCCCTCAGCCTCCGATGCTCCAGGGAAAACAGCCCCAGCCTGTTCAGCCTATCCCTATAAGTCAAAGCCTCCAATCCTGGCAACATCCTTGTAAATCTTTTCTGAACCCTTTCAAGTTTCACAACATCTTTCCGATAGGAAGGAGACCAGAATTGCATGCAATATTCCAACAGTAGCCAAACCAATGTTCTGTACAGCCGCAACATGACCTCCCAACTTCTGTACCTAATACTCTGACCAATAAAGGAAAGCATACCAAACACCTTCTTCACTATCCTATCTATCTGTGACTCCACTTTCAAGGAGCTATGAACCTGCACTCCAAGGTCTCTTTGTTCAGCAACACTCCCTAGGACCTTACCATTAAGTGTATAAGTCCTGCTCAGATTTGCTTTCCGAAAATGCAGCACCTCGCATTTATCTGAATTAAACTCCATCTGCCACTTCTCAGCCCATTGGCCCATCTGGTCCAGATCCTGTTGTAATCTGAGGTAATGCTCCTCACTATCCACAACACCTCCAATTTTGGTGTCATCTGCAAACTTACGAACTGTACCTCTTATGCTCGCATCCAAATCATTTACGTAAATGACAAAAAGTAGTGGACCAGCACCGATCCTTGTGGCACTCCACTGGTCACAGGCCTCCAGTTTGAAAAACAACTCCCCACCACCACCCTCTGTTTTCTACCTTTGAGCCAGTTCTGTATCTAAATGGCTAATTCTCCCTTTATTCCATGAGATCTAACCTTGTTAATCAATCTCCCATGGGGAACCTTGTCGAACGCCTTACTGAAGTCCATATAGATCACATCTACTGCTCTTCCCTCATCAGTTCTCTTTGTTATTTCTTCAAAAAACTCAATCAAGTTTGTGAGGCATGATTTCCTATGCACAAAGCCATGTTGACTATCCCTAATCAGTCCTTGCTTTTCCAAATACATGTCCATCCTGTCCCTAAGGATTCCCTCAAATAACTTGCCCACCACTGAGATCAGGCTCACCGGTCTATAGTTCCCTGGCTTGTCTTTACCGCCCTTCTTAAACAGTGGCACAACGTTTGCCAACCTCCAGTCTTCCGGCACCTCACCTGTGACTATCGATGATACAAATATCTCAGTAAGAGGCCCAGCAATCACTTTTCTAGCTTTCCACAGAGTTCTCAGGTACACCTGATCAGGTCCTGGGGATTTATCCACCTTTAACCGTTTCAAGACATCCAGCACTTCCTCCTCTGTAATCTGGACATTTTGCAAGATGTCACCATCTATTTCCCTACAGTCTATATCTTCCATAGCCTTTTCCACAGTAAATACTGATGCAAAATACTAATTTAGTATCTCCCCCATTTTCTGTAGCTCCACACAAAGGCC
>NC_057732.1:49936709-49968631 GCF_004010195.1 Chiloscyllium plagiosum | reverse complement strand
TCTCAACTGTACCAGTCTCAGATTGATCTCTTTCCTCACTATCTTCCTGGTTCCCTCCACACCTTAAATCCTCCCAAGCAGTTCAAGCAAATTTCCCTGCCAGTACATTGGTCCCCTTCCAATTTAGGTGCAATCAGTCCTTCTTGTACAGGTCACTTCTACCCCAAAAGAGATTCCAATGATCCAAAAATGTGAATCCCTCTCCCATACACCAGCTCCTCAGCCATGCATTCATCTGCTCTATCCTCCTATTCCTGCCCTCACTAGCTCATAGCACTGGGAGTAATCCAGATATTACTACCCTTGAGGACCTCCTTTTTAAATTTTTGTGAAGTGCCGTGTTCCAGATCTGATACAGTTGGTCAAATTAGTCAACGTTAAGCAAAACACAATTTATTTAAACACTATAATTAAAATGCAAATAAGATAAGGGGAATTTAGAATAACCTAGCCATTGGAAAACTTGACTGAATAATAGATACAGTATTTATTACTAATTAATTGTTCTAATACAGTAACATCCCATAAACACGCCCCATGGCAAGAGGTAAATTCAGACATAGATTCTCACATTCAGTTCTCCAATTCAGGAGGAAGGAATATAAAGAGAAAATTCAGCGCGAGTAGCAGCTAAGAGACATTAACTGAAACTTCCAACTCTTTTGAGACCCCAAATAGCTTCTGATGTTAGCAAGAAAAACATAACCCAGAAATCTGGATCTGGGAGAGCTGGCCACACCCATTCAGTCTGCTTCCATTGTTCCAACTTTAAAAAAACATTAAACGCCTCACACGCTGTTTGCAGAATTTGCCTTCAGTAGCCAGTTCGGTAACCCTGCCTTATAACCTCCCTTCAAAAAAAAACCAGGACAAACTAACCTTTTAAAGAAACAGTATCATCACATGAGGCGAGTTTGGTAAGATGCAGCAAGAGATCTCGCTGAGAGAAACCCTCTGTGAAACTTGACAAGAATGACACTTCATCAAAAAAATGTAACATTCTGTCCATTGGCTTCATTTGAGCTGCTTCCCTGGGTTTTTGAGAGATCATGGTGCAACCAGCTTTTCTGCCCTCCACGGTACTGCCCATCTCAAAGGCTGGGGTTGGGTTCCACTTCACTCTCTACAGACCGCTCGTTATTTTTGCCTTACCTAAGCATGGCTATTATCTGATTCCCAACAGTCCCTTCAAAACTCTTAATAACTCAAGAATATACACAATACTGACCTTTGCATTTCAGTTCCCCGGTCCAGTTCTTCTATAACTCTCTTCTCAGAGACTTGATTGCATGTGACTGCAGATTTCAGAGTTACACCATCATTTCACACACATTCCAGCTTTCATTATCCTACAGTACTGACAGTGGGTGATCATTTGTTCTTTCTCAGTATCTGGAGGTCTGGATGATAAACTTACAAAGACCATTGTCATTGTTCTATGCACATGGAGACAGTACTGTGCTTGAGATTTCTATAACTAGCCACAGGATCCTTGGAATAGGGATCTTGCAGCTCCTGAGCTGCCCTCCATATTTAAAATAACATACAATTTTAACAGATAAGATAATAAAGAAGGCATTTGGTATGCTTTCCTTTCTTGGTCAGAGAATTCAGTATAGGAGTTGGGAGGTCATGTTGCAGCTGTACAGGACATTGGTTCTGCCACTTTTGGCATATTGTGTGCAATTCTCCCTTCCTATAGGAAAGATGTTGTGAAACTTGAAAGGGTTCAGAAAAAATATACAAGGATGTTGCCAGGGTTGGAGGGTTTGAGCCAAACGGAGAGGCTGAGTAGGCTGGGCTGTTTTCCCTGGAGCATTGAAGGCTGAGGAGCGACTTTGTAGAGATTTATAAATTCAAGAGGGGCATGGATAGGGAAAATAGATAAGGTCTTTTCCCTGGGCTGGGGGAGTCCAAAACTGGAAGCCATAAGTTTAGGGTGAGGCGGAAGGATATGAAAGGGACCTAAGGGGCAACGTTTTCACACAGAGGGTGGTGTGTGTATGGAATGAGCTGCCAGAGAAAGTGGTGGAGGCTGGTACAATTGCAACATTTAAAAGGCATCTGGATGGCTATATGAATAGGAAGGGTTTGGAGGGATATGGGCCAAGTGCTGGCACATGGGACTAGAATCGTTTAAGTTTCTGGTCAGCATAAACGAGTTGGACCTAAGGGTCTGTTTCTATGCTGCCCATCTCTATGAGGATGTGACAATAACATATAAATTATGAGAGTAGTCCTTTCAAGCCTGCTCCACCATTTGATAAGATCGTGGCTGATCTGAATATAACCTCAATTCCCTCCATACCTTTCACCTCCCCTCCTTCCTGAGCAAGAATCTGTCTAGCTCAGACTTTAAAATATTCAAGGATACAACATCCACCATTTTTTCAGGAAGAGTGTTCCAAAGATTCAAGACTCTTTAAAATAAAAAGTAATGTTCCTAATCTCTGTCTTAACTGGAAACCCTGATTTTTAAACAGTGACCTGTAGTTCTGGGTTCACCCATAAGAGGAAACATCTTCTCCACATCCACACCATCCAAGACCCCTCAGGATCTCATCTGCTTCAATTAAATTACCCCTCACCTTTAGAATTTCTCTGGACCGATCTTTTCTCATGTGACAAGTCTCTCGTTCAGACATTAGTAAGTTGGTAAACCTTTCCTGAACTGCCTCCAATACAGTTCTTTCAAAAGGTGACCAATACCATGCACATGTGGTCTCCCCAGTGCTCTGTTTCACTGAAGCATAACCTCTTTATTTTATCTGAACTCACAATAAATGATAATGTTCCATTCGCTATCCTGATTACTTGCTGAACCTGTGTACCAACCTTCTGTATGAAGCTACCCAGATACCTGGACATATCAGAGCTCTGCAATTTCTCAAAATTTAGACAAATTGCTTTCTATTAATTTTGCCTGTCAAAATGGACAATTTCACATTTTCACGCGTTATACTCCATTTGCTACATGTTTTCCCATTGACTTAATCTATTTATATCTTTTTATAGTCTCCTTAGGCCCTTTTCACGACTGACTTACTTAGTTATCTTTGTGGTTTCAGCAAATTTGGCAACAGTACCTTCAGTCTCTTCATCTAAGTCATTTGGATAAATTGTAACCAGTTGAGGTCCCTTCATTGATGCCTATGGCACAAAAATCATTACATTTTCCCACCCTGAGAAAAGACCAATTTTTGCCTACTCTCTGATTTCCTGTTTACCAGTCAACATTCTCTCCATGCCAGTACGTTATCCTTTATACCATGAGCTCTGTCTTTCACAATATCCTTTGATTTGGCACTTCGTTAAATGCTCTTGAGAAATGCTAGTATGGATCATCCACCAAATCCCCTTTATCCATTGCATCAGTGGATAGATCCATGTGCAATTTGACTGGCCCAAAACCAGTGGCTCCAGGTTGGGCCTGTTGAATCACTAGGGGAGACAAAAGTCAAAGATCTAGCTGACCTCATTCTTTTATTAGAGGGACTGATGACAATGATTGTGGCCCTACAGGACATTGGTAAGGCCACTTATGGAATATTATGTTCAATTCTGGTCTCCCTACTGCAGGAAAGATGTTACATAGAACATAGAACATTGAATGTTGAACATTATAGCACAGAAACAGGCCCTTCAACCCACAATGTTGTACCGAACATGAGGCCAAATTAAACTAATCCCTTTTGCCTGCACATGGTCCATTTCCCTCCATTCCTTGCATATTCATGTACTTATCTAAAAGCCACTAAAATGCCCCTATTGTATCTATTTCCACCACCACCCCTGGCAGTGCATTCCAGACTCCTACCACTCTCTGTGTAAAAAAACTTACCCCTCACATCTCCTTTGAACTTTCCCCCTCTCACCTTAAATGTATGCCTAGTATTAGACATTCCAACCCTGGGAAACAGATTCTGACTGTATCCCCAATCTATGCATCTTATAACTTTATAGGCTTCTATCAAGTCTCTCCTCAGTGTTCACCACTCCAGAGAAATCAACCTGATTTTTTCTGGAATCTCCACTGTAGCTCATACCCTCTACACCATACAAAATCCTGGTAAATCACTTCTGCAGCCTCTTCAAATCCTCCACATTCTTTCTGTCATGTGGTAACCAGAATTGAATGCAATACTCTAAGAGTGGCCTTACCAAAGTCTTATAAAGCTGCAACATGTCACTCTGACACTTACACTCAATTCCTTGACCAATAAAGGCAAGGATGCCATATGCCTTTTTTACCACCCTATCTACTTGAGTGACCACTTCCAGGGAGCTGCGGATTTGATCCCCAAGATCTCTCTGTCCATTAATGCTGTTTCAGGTCCTGCCATTAATTGTATATTTTTCCTTTACATTTGATCTCTCAAAGTGTAGCACCTCACACTTACCTGGATTAAACTCCAGCTGCCATTTCTTCACCATATCTGCAACTGATCCGTATCCCGTGTATCCTTTGATAAGCTTCTACACTATCCACAACTCCACTGATCTTTATAAATTCTGCAAACTTACTAACCCACCCATCTACATCTTCCTCCAAGTCATTTATATATATTACAGACAGCAGAAGTCTCAGTACAGATCCCTGAGGAACACTACTAGTCACAGACTTCCAGCCTGAAAAACACACTTTTACCACTAGCTTCTGCCTTCTATGGGCAAGCCAATTCTGAATCCACACGGCCAAGTCACCATGGATCCCAAGCATTTTAATCTTCTGGATGAGCCTACTGTGAGGGACCTTGTTGAAAACCTCACTAAAGTCCACGTAAACAACATCTGCTGCTCTATCTTCATCAGTCACCTTCATTACCTCCTTCAAAACTTCAGTCAAGTTGATAAGGCATGACCTGCCCTGCACAAAGCCATGCTGACTGTCCATAATTAGGCCATGCTTTTCCAAATGTGCATCACTCTAGAGAAATTCTCTCCAATAGCTTCCCAACTACCAATGTGAGACTCACGGGTCGAAAGTTCCCTGGATTATCCCTATTTCCCTTCTTGAACAGAGGAACAACATTAGCTACTCACCAGTCCTCCAGGACCTCCCCTGTGGCTAGTGAGGGTACAAAGATCTTGGCCAAGGTCCCAGCAATCTCCTCTCTTGCCTCTCTCAGTAACCTGGGGTAGATACCGTCAGGCCCTGGGGACTTATCCACCTTAATGCTCTTCAAGAGATCCAACACCACTTCTTTCTTGATCTCAAAATGCCCGAGTATTTATTAGCATGTTTCCACACAAATCTCACTATCTTCCACATCCTTCTCCTTGGTGGATACCAATGCAAAGTACTTATGTAGGATCTCACCAACATCCTCTGCCTCTAAGCACAAGATCCTTCCTTTATCCTTGAATGGTCCTCCCTTCTCCCTTGTTATCCTCTTGCTTTTAATGTACGTATGGAATGCCTTGCAATTCACTTTAACTTGACTGGCCAAGTTCATTTCATGGCCCCTTCTTGCTATCCTAATTCCCTGCTTGAGTTCTTTCCTGCTTTCTTTATATTCCTCACATGTACTGTCTGATTTTTGCTTCCTAAATCTTACATGTGCTTCTTTTTCCCTTTTGACTAAATTCACAGCCTCCCTCATGATCCAAGGGTCCCTTATCTTACCATCCTTGTCCTTCCTCCCAACTGGAACATGCTGGTCCTGAAATCTGATTAGCGGGTCTTTAAACAATTCCCACCGGGGATCCAAGATGGCGGCGACCCAGTAAGACTGAGTCTATAGTGCTCCTCCCAGGTCTTTAAACAATTCCCACCTATCAAATGTATACTTGCCTGATATTGTGAAACTTGAAAAAGTTCCGAAAAGGTTTACAAGGATGTTGGCAGCATTGGAGGGTTTGAAATACAGGGAGAGGCTGATTAGACTGGGGCTGTTTTCCTTTGAGCGTAAGATGCTTGGGGGTGACCTTATAGAAGTTCATAAAATCATGAGGATCATGGATAGAATAAAGAGGCAAGGTCTTTTTCCCAGGGAATGGGAGCCTAAAGCTAGAGGGCATAGGTTTAGAGTGAGAGGGGAAAGATTTAAAAGGAACCTAAGGGGCAATTTTTTCACACAGAAGGTGGTGCATGTAAGGAATAAGCTGCCAGAGGAAGTGGTGGAGGCTGGTACAATGACAACATTTAAAAGGCGTCTGGATGAGTTTATGAATAGGAAGGGTTTCGAAGGATATGGGCCAAATGCTGCAAATGAAACTAGATTATTTTAGGATACTTGGTCGGCACGGGGAAGATGGACTGAAGGGTCTTCTTCTGTGCTGTACTTTTCTAAGACTCTGTGACTACACTTGACACATTAGAAATATCAGGAACCAGAATAGATCTCTGCTCTTCTAACAAGGCCAGAGAATCACTAGCAGGCACGTAAACAAAGCAGTGTTCCTTGAAAATAACAGCACTCCCTCAGTACTGTGACAAGTTATCAACCTGGCTTATGGAATTAAATTCAGGAGTATGCCTTGAACTCACAACTTTCTGACTTTGAGAAGGGAGTGACAATTTCTCACAAAACTTTCACATCAACTTTCTGGAAGTTAAAAAAAAACCTACTAAGACACACTCTGAATAAAATCCAGGCATGTCAAGATATCGGAACCATATTTTTCGTATCAGTAACAGTGTTGGTGTTGCTAATTTAAAAAAAGGAAGAGAAACCATCAACATTAAAAGGCATCTGGATGAGTAATATTAATAGGAAGCCCCAGCAATCCAGTTAAACAGAAATACAATAAAAAGAGGAACAACTGTCTATAGTTTCTGTTTTTTAAAAACAATTCAACACAATAATCTGAGTTTCAGAACTGCAATGTTTCAAAGCTGCATCCAGAGTGAGATTTGACTTGTAGTTCCTGATCTCAGTTGAGTGAACTGTGAGAGATATTGAGCCAAGATCATATACATTTTGCTACATATTCTGTTAAAAGTTTCCACTTCCTTAGACTCCTGTAAATATAGTATGAGATGATTGATTTTGTGCAGTTATAAGATACTAAAGATGGATACTTTACACCAAAGCAGTCACTTAGGCAGACTTCCCCATGATACACGATCCTGATGGCTTGGTGTGGGAAAGAACGTTTGAACCATTTCTGGTTTTGTTTTACACTGAGCTTTTGTAGATTGTGATAAAGCAGTAATTCAGATCAAAATAACCATGAGTTGGTTCTGATTTGGCACATTTGAAGAGAGACTGGATCAGTCAGGACTATATCCATTGGAGTTGAGAAGAGTGAGGGGCTTTTCTGTAGAAACCGATAAAATTCTGATGGGTTCAGACAGGGTGAATGCAGGAAGGGTGTTGCCAATGACTGGGGAGTCCAAACCAGGGATCACAGTCTAAGGATAATGCGGTAGGCCATTAGGACTGAGATAAGGAGAAATGTCTCCACCCAGAGGGTGGGTAGCCTGTGGAATTCTCTTCCACAGACCGGAGTTGAGGCTGAAACATTGAATATTTTCAAGAAGGAGGTTGTGGAGCCAAAGTGATCAAAAAGAATGGGGAGAGATTTGGAACAGGGGACTGAGTTGGATGATCAGCCATGATCCTATAGATCACAAAGCCAATTTTTGATGTCCTAAAGAAGGGTTACACCTGAAACGTTGACCTCTCCACCTCCTGATGCTGCCTGGTTTGCTGTGTTCTTCCAACTTCCTGCTGGTCTTTTTTATGATCCTATTGAATAGCACAGCAGGCTTGAAGGGCCGAATGGCCTACTGCTTATATTTTCTATGTTTTCATGATTTCATTGGATAAGCTATTTAAGCAAAGATTGTGTCTTCTCCCCATCCTAGACAGTTGTTTGGGATAGAGGATGACTTGGTCCCATTCTGGATCCTGAGCAGCGTTCCCTTGAGGTGATACATCTGTGTGTCCTCACAGTCCCTTGGAGATTCTGGACCAGCTGGGTGCAAACTAATCAGGGTGCTGACACACGGACCTCCCGTTCCAGAGGTCACTGCCATGCACAGACCTCAGAATCCTGCGCGGCTGAAAATGAAACCAGAGGGTCCCCCATTGACCCTGAAGGACCCGCTCTGGGAGAGACAACTGCATGGTGACGGGGCAAGTGCCAGGGCCTCTTGGTGTCATCACATGCTCTCTCTGCTACCTACTGTTGGCTTCCTCCTTAACCAATCAGAGATGGTTGTGGTGGTTGGCACCTTCATGGGCAGAGGAGAAAGAGATTTCCACAGGTTTATGGCGATGTTGCAATTCCTCATTGTTGCCCTTGAAGAGTTTTCCCGTTAAGCTTTTGCCGTGATGGACCTCGGGGCAAAAAGCTGGTTTGGAAGATTTGTAGACATTGTGAGCTCATCCAAAGAACCTGACCAGTGCCTTAAAGCTGAGAGAGGGAGGGAGAGGACACCGATATTGGAACACATTGCATTTGCAGGATTTTGTGGAGCCATAGCTGGAGATACTTTCTCTTGAGATTGAAAGTGGCTGCTGTACATTGTCCATGTTGTGAATGAATACAGGATGGCAGTTATCACTGCAGGCTCCTAGACCATAGACCTAGTGCCAGATCACTCCAGCCTGGTACCTGGTAAAACAATGGTTTACATCATGTTCTCCACCAACATGAATGGCTTAGAAATCCTGCTTTGGCAGAGCAATCTCTGCCACACTCACTGCGGAGGAAGACAGTCTGTTAAAGAGCTGCCCAGTTTTGCTGGCATCTATTTTCTTTGAGCCATTTCCTTGGATCATTACCCTTGTTCTTGCTTGTGTCTTCCAGTGCCCGTCCAAACAATGAGCCTCCGGAGGGTCGTGGGCATCAGCTGCTGCCTCCCTGTTGTCAATATCAATATTCACTATCTTCACATCTCATTTTACAGGTGTCCTTGTGCTAGAGGTATGGACATACAGGAGGTCAGGACTCATTGGCCAGTTCACTGTGCAGAAGGGCTTGGGGTAAGCAGTTGTCATCTATCCGATGAAACATGTTCAAGTCACAAGAGACATTCTTGGTTTGGAAATGAGTGCGTGCTAATGTCATTAGCGCTCTCCAGGATCTTTGAGTTGGTGATGTTGTCATTCTAAGAGATGCCAAGGGTATGTCTGTTCAATCTTTCTCTTGCAAGTTGTCTAGATCTCAGGACAACAACAGAGAGGACTGAGGCCAAATGTTTGATTGACTTGCAGTTTGGTGTCAGGTAGATCTTGTTCCACTTGGTCACAACAGCCTCAGACTTTGGGATTCAATTATTGCTCTCAGCTTCAAGTGACAGATTGTTGGTGACTATAGAGGCCAGGTAGGTCAAGCTGTCAACAATCCCTGCTGTCACATTGCCGACACTGAAAGCTGATGGCATGCCAACGTATTGGACTGTGACTATTGCCTTCTTGATGCTGATGGTCAAACTAAACTCTTGACAGATGTGAGAGAGTGTGTGCATTTGCCACTGCAGCTTATCTTAATGTGGAAATGTAGCTGTGGTGTCATGAGTGTAGAGCAATTACCAGGGATTTCAGGAAAACAAGATTCAGCAGCTTTAAGGCAGTTCTGATCTGGAAATAAACACCTTCCATCAATGACTTAAAGGCTTGTGAAGGCAGTAATGGGAAGGATATACCAAAGACTGTTGACTTCAGTACCTTACCCTATTTGCCCCCACAGCAGTTTTCTGATGCTTTTGATGTTGCCTATACATCGTTGACCTTCCTCATGATGTTGTCATGGGAAGAGGAGATTTATATTAAGCAGATATAATCCAACACTTTAAATAGAATGTCATGGCTCACCTGGACAATTGCCTTGTTGAGATCATTGAAGGTGCCTTGTATATTGCAGCCTCATTTGATCACAGTGCTCTGAGAAGATCCTATCAATTGTAGTTCTGAAACCAAACTGAGATTTGATGTGGGCATCTTCAGACAGAATTTGCGGTCTGACAGGGTCAATATGCAAAATACTTACCCATGACAGTCACCAGGAAGATACCTTGATAATTGTTACACTTGCTGCAGCCATCCCTGTTCTGGCGTAGGGTCACAGTGTTTGTATTATGCATACCTGGTATGGGGGCCATCAGCAGAGACAGGGAACTTTGTGCAGATGCTGTAGGAACACCCGATTCATGTGTAGGATGGGTTCCGGTGGTACAGAATCATCACTTGGAGATTTGCCCATGGCAAGCACATTAACAACTGTGCTGAGCTTCTCCATTAGGTCTTCGAGACCCTCCTCTGCAATGTCAGCAAGGCTTTCTGTAATGTGTAGAGCTTCGTTGCTGATGGTGTTCCAACTTGGATACAGTTCAAGGTCACATTCCATCCATTTCTCCCACCATTTCTTGCAATTGGCGATGTTTTCTTTGCCTTCTTTGAGCCCACTCTCTACACAATGATCATGCAATACCTCAATGGATCTGGCCTGCTTCTATCCAATCCTTGGAGCATTGATGAGCCTGTTCGAGCTGAGTTTGAGCCATGATCATGTTGAATGGTGGAGCAGACTCAATAGGCTGAGTGGCCTCCTCTTGTTCCATGTTCACGTGTTCGTATGTGAATTCCAGTTTCATTTCTTAGCATTACCATCCAAGAGAGTGTTGGACAATCACCAATTGGCAATAGTGCAGACCGTCGAGTCGCTGGTAGAGTTCTGACTGAGCTCATTGCATTCTCTGCCTTTGGCTTGTAGCCCTGCCAAAGTTTTGTTGCTAAGGCTTTCATTTTCCAAGACTTGTTTGCAACTGTCACTGCATCACGAATTACCAGTAACAAGGTCTCTAGGATGCCTTGTCTGAAGTATCTCAGTGCTGAAAATGTGTTGCTGGAAAAGCGCAGCAGGTCAGGCAGCATCCAGGGAATAGGAGAATCGACGTTTCGGGCATAAGCCCTTCTTCAGGAAGAAGGGCTTATGCCCGAAACGTCGATTCTCCTGTTCCCTGGATGCTGCCTGACCTGCTGCGCTTTTCCAGCAACACATTTTCAGCTCTGATCTCCAGCATCTGCAGTCCTCACTTTCTCCTGAAGTATCTCAGTGGAAGACTACTGGGCACGTGATGGGCACTGAAGCAGAAACAATGAGAGATTTCGTATGACAGCCTTTCAGACATGTGTGAAGTTGTGTTACTGGTAGATCGCTGACAAGGTCATTGCTGAGAGGTTGTTTCCCTTTGTGGGAGAGTCTAGGACCAGAGTAAGGGTCTCCAGATTTAAGACAAAGATGAGGAGGAATGTCTTCTCTCAGAGGATAATGAATCAATAGAATTCTTTACTTCAGACGGCTATCAAAGCATATTCAAGGCTGAATTGGACAGATTTTGTCCAAAGGATTATGGGGACAAAACAGGGAAGTGGAATTGAGGATTATAAGATTAGCTATGTGTCGGGGAAATTTGCCCAATAGGTTAGAGATCACAAAATACAGCTTGAAGTGAAATTGACAAACAGTTTATTGCAAGCGATATCGCTGGGGGAGAAATTGACTAGGCTGACACAGAATTGACAGTCTGTACAGGTAGATCAGATTTCTCCTCCCAGAGCTGGGGATGAGACCAGTTTTATGGTAATGCTGCACAATGACACTGATTAAGAAATGAGAAACTACAATGTTTCTGGAAATGGAGTAATTTAGTTGCAAGGATGCCAGTTGGAAAACAGTTTATCGGACGAATGTCCTGTTCTTTCACACAATGCAACACACATTATAATCGTGTTGGATGGGGGATGGATAATACTATGCCTTTAAGAGAGTGTTGTTCTGTGTTGTTTCTCTTGCAGAGAGCTGTTGCCAGAGTGGTGCTGGAATTCCTGCTTCAGGTAAACAGCTTTTGGGTTCTCCTTGTTTGTTTTTTTCACATTAAACAAAAGAATCATGAGTGGGTAGAGTCACGCTCACACAGACCCAGGTTTGAGTTTTGATTGCAATCAGGGTTTGGAGTTGGCTGTTGAAGCTGATAGATACAGCTCTCCATCTGCTGCAGCTGAAAGCTCGAGCTCTCTCTTGCCATAAGATTGTTCCTTTCAGTGTTCCTTTTGCCCGGATTGGAAGGAAGATAGCGTGAATCTGTTTTACTGAATTTGCCTTTGTCAAGGGTGTGTTTGTGGGATGCTGCTACATTGGAACAGTGATTAGATTAGATTAGATTACATTACAGTGTGGAAACAGGCCCTTCAGCCCAACAAGTCCACACCGACCCGCCGAAGCGTAACCCACCCATACCCTTACATTTACCCCTTACCTAACACTACGGGCAATTTAGCATGGCCAATTCACCTGACCTGCACATCTTTGGACTGTGGGAGGAAACCGGAGCACCCGGAAGAAACCCACGCAGACACGGGGAGAACGTGCAAACTCCACACAGTCAGTCGCCTGAGGCGGGAATTGAACCCGGGTCTCTGGCGCTGTGAGGCAGCAGTGCTAACCACTGTGCCACCGTGCCGCCCACAAAATGATTCATACTTAAATGATATATCATTTTATTAAGGATTTTAGGGGCTTAAAGTTATTGTGATTCTCTTTTTGTTTGTAAAAATAAAGTGCATTTTGTTTAAAGCCTAGTAGTGAACCAACTGAATCACATCTGGAACACAGCGTTTTACACTTGCCCTCAAGTAAAATAAAATGTTATGATCTAGACTATCTTCTCGATATATTCTGAGGGGGTTTCCTAATAGGGCTGAATGTTCTGGCCCATCTCTCCATTTTCCTTCACACCTATATACTCCACCCTCCCCTCTGATCAATCAGCTTTATCTTCCCCTCCATCCACCTACTGCACTCTCAGCTACTTCCCCCCATAGCCCCACCCCCCTCCCATTTATCTCTCCACCCTGAGGCTCCCAGCCTATTTCCTGATGAAGAGCTTTTGCCCCAAACGTCGATTTTCCTGCTCCTCAGATGCTGTGCTTTTCCTGCACCAAACTCTTGACTCTAATCTCCAGCATCTGCAGTCCTCACTTTCGCGTCAATGGGCTGAATGGCCTATTCTTCTTCTATCCCTTATGGCCTTGTGAACAGGTCTTTCTACTTTGCACAATGCCCTTTGCACTCAAGCCCCTTATCCTCATCGCAATCGATTCGACAGGTGTCTCATTGGTTAAATCGCTTCCATTGTTGCAATAGTCACACTGTGTGCTGGGGAGAAGCAGACAACATTCATCACCATCCCTACACTGTCTCCAGTTTCAAATCCTGGACTCAGTCCCTAACAGCGCTCTGGGTGCATCGACACCAGATGGATTGCAGCAGAGTCTCAAGAAGGCAACTCATCTTCTCAAGGGCAATTAGAGATGGGCAGTCAATGCTGACCTGGCCAACAAAGCTCACATCCTTTAATAAAGAGCAAACAAAACCCCCATCCATCACACCCAGCATGATGATGGAACGTACATTAGCTTTATATCAATGTGAGACCACTCCCCCACATGAATGGAGCTGACATCATTCCTCATTACTATTCTTCCAAGACACCAATGGAGGGATGCCACTAAATTTAAAACCTCTGTTTAGAAAGCAGAGGGGACATGTAGTACAGTGGTAGTGTCCCTAACTCTGAGCTATGGAGGCCTGGGTTAAAGTCGCACCTAATCCAGAGGGCATGCAATGATGTTATTTATTTTTAAAATCAGCACGCTCAATAAAGTATTTGTAATCAGTCTGAAATTGTCAAAGTCTTCAGCTACACTCCCTTGTTAACGAAGGAAGAAGATCCACAGAAACTCAATAACAAATATTGGATTGGATTGTTGGAATTGCAAGACTATGACATGATCATTCTTAATATATTTTACAAAGTTGTATTTGTTGGCTATTTCTATCTTAATAATGAGCTCACAGAAATCTGACAGGGAAGTTATTATTTTGCCTGAGAGAGTAGGGGAACTGTGTAACTTGCAGGGTTCAATGTCATGATTGCTAAAGCAGCCTGAGGCAGTGAATGTGTCTGTTGATGGTAAAATGGTGATTTCTCATTATCAAGCACCATACTGCCTCCAATCTGGTTCCGAGTGAGAACAGAACAAGCCATTTCAAGGTAAACAATTGACAGAAATGAATAGATCATTAATGTTTATTATTAATGGTCTGATGTGGTTTAAACAAGACCCCATTGATAGTTACAATTACACTTTAGGGACATGACTGCTCATTTTAAGCTAACAACTAAAGGATAAGTAACAGATGTTTGCACTGCCTTCCTGATGTTACCTCACCACCAGATTATTTCATGCAGAGATACTCACAGTGCTGTAATCTCCTTAAGACTTTCCAGGAAGAGAAGTGTTTGTCCACATAGGGAAGCCCATCTGTTAATGCCAAACTTGGAGGGGAAAGAGCATCTACGGACTTATAGCTATCTCCCCCTCAAACTGTACAAGAACAAGTCTGAAGCAGGTTGCATGTGAACCTGGGCTTTCTGGTTCATAGGTAGGGACACTACCACTTCTCCTTAAAAAACCCCTATTCATGGGCTTGTGCATTCCAATAATTCCCTTCACTGATAGCCATGCGGAGTGAGGTGATAGGAAGGAATCCTCAATCGATTTGGACTATTGTCCAGGCCTAGCGGGCTGAATGCTGTCATCTAATCATGAGTTGGACTGCTGGAAACTGAATCCTACACCATGCAATCCCGAATAAGGCATGCCTCTACGTGTTACATAAGATACTCACTGGAAGTCAGGCCTTTACTATTTCTGAGCCACTTATGAAGACATAGTTATACCTATATATACATATATATATCTGCATCTACATTTATTTATATCTTTAACTATTTACTTTTGCTGAGGACAATGGAAATGTTTTGTTGAAGGCTGAAATCATGTTTAACGTTTTAGCTTACATTATCATCAGCATGTGTCAATACCTGTTTAACCAGTAGACCTAGTCATGTCCTGTTGAAGAGAGTGTATCAACAAGTTGCAGTACTGCAGGAAGTCCATATGTTTACGGAGTTAAAAATCACATAACACCAGGTTAAAATCCAACAGGTTTATTTGGAAGCACTAGCTTTTGGAGCACTAATCCTTTGTCAGGTAGCTACAGATAGACCAAGGAAAGTTAGTGAGGGTAAACCAAAAAAAAGTCTTTCAACAAGTGTGTCTTACAGCAAGAAGTGTGAGGTTTATATGATTATTATATTTTAGGATTATACCTTTGTGTTGATAAGATTATCATGCTCTAAGACTGTATCTTTAATTGTATGCAATTTGGAAGGAATATGTGATCTAGACCAGTATCTGTCTTAAGAGTCAGCACTGATGTAATCTCAATGGGAAAGTGATGTTATGTTGTTGAAAACAAGGTGATGAGTGCTAACACCTGAGACAAAAATAGGTAGAGGGACAGGTTGTATTGAGGAGGTGGGCAGGTTGCAGAAGGATTTGCACAGGATAGGAGAGTGGCAGGAAAGAATTGGCAGATGGAGTATAACGTGGGGAAGTGTGAGGTCATACACTTTGGTTGGAAGAATAGAGACATGGACTACTTTGTCACTGAAGAGAAAATTCAGAAGTCTGAAGTGCAAAGAGACTTGGGAGTTCAAGTCCAGGATTCTCTCAAAGTAAACTTGCAGGTTGAGTCATTAGTTAGGAAGGCAAATGCAATGATGGCATTTATTTTGAGAAGACTTGAATATAAAAGCAGGGATGTATTCTGAGGCTCTGGTCAGAACTCATTTGGAGTATTGTGCACAGTTTTGGGCTTCATCTCTCACGAAGGATGTACTGGTCCTGGAGTGTGTTCAGAAGAACTTCATGAGAATGGTCCCAGAAATGAAAAGTTTAACATATGAGGAACGTTTGAGGTATCTGGGTCTTTTTTCAATGGAGTTTACAAGGATGAAGGGGGATCTAATTGAAACATACAAAATACTGAATTGCCTGGACAGAGTGGATGTTGGGAAGATGTTTCCATTGGTAGCAGAGATTAGGACCTGAGGGCACAGCCTTAGGGTAAAGGAAAGACCCTTTAGAATGGAGATAAGGAGAAACATCTTCAGCCAGAGAGTGGGGAATCTATGGAATTCACTGCCACAGAAGGTTGTGGAGGCCAGATCATTGAGTATATTTAAGACGGAGATAGATAGGTTCTTGATTGTCACGGGGAGAAAGTGGGAGAATGGGATTGAGAAACTTATCAGCCATGATTGAATGGTGGAGCAGACTTGATGGGCTGAATGGCCTAATTTCTGCTCTTATAATTAGATTAGATTACTTACAGTGTGGAAACAGGCCCTTCGGCCCAACAAGTCCATACCGACCCTCCGAAGAGCAATCCACCCAGACCCATTCCCCTACACCTAGCACTATGGGCAATTTAGCCTGACCAATTCACCTGACCTGCACATCTTTGGACTGTGAGAGGAAACCGGAGCACCCGAAGGAAACCCACGCAGACACGGGGAGAACATGCAAACTCCAAACTGATAGTTGCCTGAGGTGGGAATTGAACCCAGGTCTCTGGCACTGTGAGGCAGCTGTGCTAACCACTGTGCCACCGTGCCACCCCTAAGGCTGAAGAAGGGCTGGAGAAACTCGTCAGGACTGGTTGCAACTGTGGAGCCAGAAACACAGTTAACAGACAGAATTGTGTCGAGATCTGAGTGATTATGGACTACAACAAGATTTGTGGAAGAATTGGAGAAGAGGCACATCTTGACTTTGGGAACAATTTGCTGCATTTTTGAAGGAAGCTCTAGGTGAGATTCTCACCAGGCAGCAAGGAGTTGCCAATTAAGGCAGAATATCACTTGTTAATGACTTTTGTTAACAGCAGATCTCTTCTTATTAAGAAGCAACTCCCCATCCTGCCCTCCCTTATGTGCAAACTAGATGTGGAGAATTCTTGATACGGAAGGCAGAGGGGTATCTGGTGAGCTCAGCTCCCCACTGGCCTCATAGGTGGTGTTAGTGAACACCATTTCAGGGCACAGTCCATGGGACCAGCCAAATGCAGCCCTCTGCCATAGGCATTGGCATCAATAAGTGCCAACAACCCTTCAATGGATCTCTCTGATCCACTGACAGCTCTCGAAGAAAATACTAACACCACCTCCCCAACACCCCGCTCCAACCACTTCCCCCCTCCCCCCATACTGGGGGTTCATCAGCAACTGACATTGAAAAACTGTTGCAAGAAAACTTTACATCACGGACAGGCATCCCGTTCACAGGTCGGACCAGGCTGCATCTCAGGGCTGCTCACTTGCTTTCTCAGCATTCATCCACTTAGCACCTATCTGCATTCGTGACCTGCCTTGGCTTTCCCTGTCATGTCTTTGCCTGCTACTATTTAGATATTTCAGCTGTTAGTGCCACTGCATTGTCGAGTTCTTTTGCGAAGAAACATGGGCAGGCTGCTTGGAAGCTTGCGTTGTTGCACATCCATTTATGCTTTGGTACTGACGGAAGTCGTTGTGATGCAGTGGGAGGTGTCCCTATCTCTGGGCCAGGAGATTCATGTTCCAGTTCCAACCTGCTCCAGAGGTGTGTCATAACATCTCTGAACACGTTGACTGAAGATATCTCAGTTTTGATGCTACCTGGATAACTATGAGACTGGGAAACTTTAGCTCCTTTGTGAATATTGATTGCCTTCATTGTATAGGCAAAAGTGAGGACTGTGATACTGGAAACCAGAGTTTACATCAGAGTGGTGCTGGAAAAGCACAGCAGGTCAGGCAGCATCCAAGGAGCAGGAAAATCAATGTTTAGGGCAAAAGCCCTTCATCAGAAATGGGGACAGGGAGCCTCCTGGGTGGAGAGATAAATGGGGGGTGGGGTGGGGCTGGCGAGAGGGTAGCAAAGAGGTGAATGGGGGTGGAGATGGAGGTGATAGGTCAGAGAGGAGGGTGGGGGAAGGTAGCAAAGAGAACAATAGGTGAATGGGGGTAGCAATGGAGGTGATAGTCAGAGGGGAGGTTGGAGCGTTCCCTGCCTCTATTCCTGATGAAGGGCTTTTGCCCAAAACGTTGATTTTCCTGCTCCTCGGATGCTGCCTGACCTGCTGTGCTTTTCCAGCACCACTCTGATCTAAACTCTGCCTTCATTATATGCTCATAGTCAGCTATCACATAATCAAAACCCTTCCCATGTAATCCTATGATTATAAGCTCACTGTTGCTTACAGAAGGCAATGAATCATGAAGATCCATGGAATGGGATAATAGTACAGCAGCTCTCCCACTAAACAGCTTTAGTAGAACATAGAACATAGAACAGTACAGCACAGAACAGGCCCTTCAGCCCACAATGTTATGCCAACCATTGATCCTCCTGTAAGGTATGAACCCTCAAATTTCTGTGACCATATGCATGTCCAGCAGTCTCTTAAATATCCCCAATGACCTTGCTTCCACAACTGCTGCTGGTAACACTTTCCATGCTCTCACAACTCTCTGAGTAAGGAACCCGCCTCTGACATCCCCTCTATACTTTCCGCCAAACAGCTTAAAACTATGACCCCTCGTGTTCACAATTTCTGCCCTGGGAAAAAGTCTCTGGCTATCAACTCTATCTATGCCTCTCATTATCTTGTACCCCTCAATTAGGTCCCCTCTCTTCCTTCTTTTTTCCAATGAAAAAGTCCAAGCTCAGTCAACCTCACTTCGTAAGATAAGCTCTCCATTCCAGGCAGCATCCTGGTAAACCTCCTCTGAACCCTCTCCAAAGCATCCACATCTTTCCTATAATAGGGCGACCAGAAATGGACACAGTATTCCAAATGCGGTCTAACCAAAGTTTTATAGAGCTGCAACAAAATCTCACGGCTCTTAAACTCAATCCCCCTGTTAATGAAAGCCAAAACACCATATGCTTTCTTAGTTATCTAGGATCCTATCTCTGTTATAAGTTGGAAATGCATTACAGTGACAGGGAATTTCAAAAGTAAAAGGAACTTTGAGGTGACATAATACTGACTCAAGAAAAGGTCAAATTGAAGCTTAAAATAGGTTGTCTCTAGAGAAGAGCCGACTTACATCAGTTGCCATAGCACTCAACTTCCAGACCCTCCCGCCAACCTGTGACATTTTCTATTTGCTTGCATGCTCTCACGGGGGCAGATTTTGGAGAGGCTTTACTTTCTCATACTATTTATACTTTTAAGTGAGAGTGTGGTGCTGGAAAAGCACAGCAGGTCAGGCAACATCCGCACAGCAGGAAAATTGATGTTTCGGGCAAAAGCCCTTCATCAGTAATGAGGCTGGGAGCCTTGGGGGCGAAGAGATAAATGGGAGGGGGGTGGAATGGAGGTGGGGGTAAAGGTGACAGGTCAGAGAGGAGGGTAGAGCAGATAGGTGGGAAGGAAGATAGACAGATGGGACAGGTCATGAGGGCAGTGCCGAGCTGGAAGGTTGGAACTAGAGTAAGGTGGGGGGAGGGGAAATGAGGAAACTGGTGAAATCCACATTGCTGCCCTGCGGTTGCAGGGTCCCAAGGTGGAATATGAGGTGTTCTTCCTCCAGACATCAGGTGGTAAGGAGTGGCGATGGAGGAGGCCCAGGACCTGCATGTTCTTGACACAATGGGATGGAGAGTTGAAGTGTTCAGCCTTGGGGTGGTGGGGTTGATTGATGCGGCTGTCCCAGAGATGTTCTTTATTTCTCCTCCCATGTGGTTGTTGATGCACTCCAGCGCATCTCATCCACTTCCTGCACCTCTGCACTCAAACCCCACCCCTCCAACCACAACGAGGACAGAACCCCCCCGGCCCTCACCCTACACCCCACCAACCTCCGCATACTTTGCATCATCCTCTGCCATTTCCACCACCTACAATAGACCCCACCACCAGAGATATATTGCCCTCCCGACCCCTATCCACTTTCCATAAAGACCATTCCCTCTGCGACTACCTCATTAGGTCCACGCCCCCAGCAATCTTCCCTTCCCTCCCGGCACCTTCCTCTGCCACCGCAAGAATTGCACAATCTGCGCCTACACCTCCTCCCTCACCTCCATCCAAAGGAGCCTTTCACCTGCACTTCCACACATGTCAGTTACTGTATCCTTTGCTCCCGATGCGGTCTCCTCTACATTGGGGAGACAAGATGCCTACTCGCGGAGCGCTTCAGAGTATATCTCCGGGACACCCGCACCAACCAACTCCATCGCCCCATGACTGAACACTTCAACTTCCCCTTCCACTCTGCTGAGGACATACAGGTCCTGGGCCTCCTCCATCGCCACTCTCTTATCATCCGATGTCTGGAGTAAGAACGCCTCACCTTCTGTCTCGGGACCCTCCAACCCCAGGGCATCAATGTGGATTTCACCAGTTTCCTCATTTCCCCTCCCCCCACCTTATCCCAGATCCAACCTTTCAGCTCAGCACCGTCCTCCCCCCCCTCCCATTTATCCCTCCACCCCTGAGGCTCCCAGCAACATTCATGATGACGGTCTTATGCCTGAAACGTCGATTCTCCTACTCCTCAGATGCTGCCTGACCTGCTGTGCTTTTCCAGCACCAAACCCTCAACTCTAATCTCTAGCATCTGCAGTCCTCACTTTCACTTATACTCTTAAATGAGTCAACTTTCATGAAATAGTACATTGAGCTCTTTAACTTGCTAACACTAGCTAGTGTAATGATCACACAATCCTTCATTGTTGGACTGTTACCTCCAAAAGCAAGGTTTAAACCACGGAGATTGTACCAAGAGATGGGCTACATTGTGTAATGGCATGGTTACTGTTGTATCTTTCCTGGAACAATGAGAGTAAATGCTGAAACCACAGGGCCAATGAGTTGTGAACTGATGGAAAACTGCATGACGACATAGCTCTGATTGGTTCCAGAGTAGGTAACCACGTCCAATACAACAGCAAATCATCTAACCTGCAAAGGGAAAGTTGGAACAAATCTCTCTCTGTCTCTCTCTGTCTCCCACTCTCTTTCTCTGTCTCTCTGTCTCTGTCTCTGTCTCTCTGTCTCTGTCTCTCTCTCTGTCTCGCGCTCTCTCTCCTGTTTGGATGTACCAGACATTCTCCGGTAACAGCTGGCTATATACCGTTCACTTTCTTTGCAAATCTCCTGTTAAAGGAGGCATCAAGACAGTGGCAAATGCACAACAAGTAAATGAGAAACCACATTGGTGTGCAAATTACCTTCTGTCAATGGCAAAGAACTAATCATAACTTAAAAGGAAAAGTAAGCAAGCAACTTATCAAATCCTGTGGTCCAGACTGGTGCTATTGAACTGTGTTTCCCTAATTTTTTTTCTCCTTTTACACATTTATCTTGTTTGTCTTTATGAACCTGTCTGTATGTGAGAAGACCAGTTTATTCAGGTTAGAGGTTAAGTTGCGGAGTTATTATTTAGCAATTCACATTTCCCAATTGTCATTGGTTAAATACAACTTGTTCATAATAAACTGTTACTTTCTAATTAAGTACTAAAACTTGGTGACAGTTTTCTTTCAACTTGCATTTATCTGTCAGGTTAACTGGGGACTTTAGATTGAGGCACAGTGGCTCAGTGGTTAGCACTGCTGCCTCACAGCACCAGGGTCCCAGGTTCAATTCCAGCCTTGGGCAACTGTCTGCGTGGGTTTCCTCCCACAGTCCAAAGATGGGCAGGTCAGGTGAATTGGCCATGCTAAATTGCCCATAGTGTTAGGTGCATTAGTCAGAGGGAAATGGGCCTGGGTGGGTTACTCTTCAGAGGGCTGGTGTGGACTGGTTGGGCCGAAGGGCCTGTTTCCACACTGTAGGGAATCTAATTTAATTTGACAAAGTTTTTCAGGTTTGTGACAACCGGTGGGGCTTAATTTCCAATGCACTATTCCAGTGAATGGCATCTTTCCTCTTAAATTCACCCATGTTCAGGCAAATATTAAATTGAAAAAAAAAGCACAGCATTTACAACTTCAACCTTTGTTATAAAAGCTTAGGAGTGCAAGAAGGGAAATTTATTCATCCCTCTGGACTTAGTCAGAACGTAAAGTAACATTTATTTTTGAACATGAAATTCTGACTGACTTGTTATTCTTTCAGCTAATCAGCACATTTTTCTTTGAACCATTATTGGTTTCTATCGAGTCTGTAACACAAATCACACAGATTGTTGAGTTGAAGAATGTGTAATACAAGATTATCGCTAAAAGGAAAAAAGAGAGATCAAGGAAAACTGTGGTATACAGAGTAAGCAAGCAGAATTAATGATAACTTTTAAAGACGTGGTGGATTGACAAAAGGAAAAACTAACATGATATGAGGAAAGGGAAACTGAAAATGACCATGTGGGTATACTGCTTAGCCAACTCATGGATGCAGATTATGAATCAGCCAATCAGCTCAGTTCTGGGAAAGTTTCTTCACCCACTATCACAGAGAGCTGTGGATGCTCAGTCATTGAGGCTAACAATCTTTGTGGGGATGTGGGGAAATGATGGAAAAGTGATGAAAAAGTTCAGCCAAACTGGCAGAGCAACTGTGAGGGGCAGAATGTCCTCCTCCTGTTCCTGATTTGGCATGGACACATGTTCTGTTCTGTTACATGTGTTGGTTCAGTTCCGACCTTAAGTTCCCTCTGCACCTTCTGGGACATTTATTCCATCGCTTTGTGAATCCAAGCTCCTTCATCCCATTATTGATATTGGTGCTTTTAATCACTCCGGCCCACGGTCTGGAATTCCATCCCTCTCTTCCTTTGGAAACCCTTTCTATCCAAGCTTTCTACTTGGGGTAAAATACCCTTTACTTTGTCATACAGTCATAGAGTCATAGAGATGGGCAGCACGGAAACAGACCCGTCGATCCAACCCATCCACGCCAACCAGATATCCCAACCCAATCTAGTCCCACCACTCAGCACCCATGCTCATGTCCCTCTCAACCCTTCCTATTCATATACCTTCCTATTCAGGGGTGGCACAGTGGTTAGCACTGCAGCCTCACAGCACCAGGGACCCAGGTTCGATTCTAGCCTTGGGTGACTATCTGTGTGGAGTTTGCACATTCTCCCTGTGTCTGCGTGGGTTTCCTCCACATTTCAAAGATGTGCAGGTCTGGTGAATTGGCCATGGCAAATTGCCTATAGTGTTAGGTGTATTAGTCAGAGGGAAGTAGGTCTGGGTGGGTTACTCTTCGGCGGGTCGATGTGGACTTGTTGGGCTGAAGGGCCTATTTTCACACTGTAGGGAATCTGATCTGATCAGATGCCTCTTAAATGTTGCAATTGTACCAGCCCCCACTGCTTCCTCTAGTTGCTCATTCCACATATGCATCACCCTCTGTGTGAAAAAGTTGTCCCTTAGGACTCTTTTATATCTTTCCCTTCTCACCCTAAACCTATGCCCTCTAGTTCTGGACCCCCCCCCCCCCCCACCACTCCAGGGAAAAGACATTGTCTATTTATCCTATCAATGCCCTTCACAATTTTATAAATCTCTATAAGGTCACCCCTCAGCCTCTGATGCTTCAGTGAAAACAGCCCCATCCAATTCAACCTCTCCCCGTAGCTCAAACCCTCCAACCCTGGCAACATCCTTCTGAACCCTTTCAAATTTCACAACATCTTTCCGCTATGAACCTGCACTCCAAGGTCTCTTTGTTCAGCAACACTCCCTAGGACCTTACCATTAAGTGTATAAGTCCTGCTAAGATTTGCTTTCCCAAAATGCAGCACCTCGCATTTATCTGAAGTAAACTCCATCTACCACTTCTCAGCCCATTGGCCCATCTGGTCCAGATCCTGTTGTAATCTGAGGTAACTTTCTTCGCTGTCCATTGAACCTCCAATTTTGGTGTCATCTGCAAACTCACTAACTGTACTTCTTATGTTCACATTCCAATCATTTATATAAATGATGAAAAGTAGTGGACCCTGTACCGATCCTTCTGGCACTCCACTGGTCACAGGCCTTCAGTCTGAAAAACAACCCTCCACCACCACTCTCTGTCTTCTACCTTTGAGCCAGTTCTGTATCCAAATGGCTAGTTCTCCCTGTATTCCATGAGATCTAACCTTGTTAATCAGAACCTTGTCAAATGCCTTACTGAAGTCCATTTCGATCACATCTACCGCTCTGCCCTCATCAATCCTCTTTGTTACTTCTTCAAAAAACTCAATCAAGTTTGTGAGACATGATTTCTCATGCATAAAGCCATGTTGACTATCCCTAATCAATCCTTCCCTTTCCAAGTACATGTACATCCTGTCCCTCAGGATTCCCTCCAACAACTTGCCCACCACTGAGATCAGGCTCACTGGTCTATAGTTCCCTGGCTTGTCCTTACCACCCTGCTTAAACAGTGGTGCCATGTTAGCCAACCTCCAGTCTTCCGGCACCTTACCTGTGACTATCGATAATACAAATATCTCAGCAAGAATATCTCAGCAAGAGGCCCAGCAATCACTTCCCTAACTTCCTATCAATTTCTTTAAGGCTTTTACTGCTTTAAGGATGCCTTATAAATGCACATGGCTACTGTTGCCTCTGAACAAACTTTCCACTGAAATTGATGCTGAATCAAGTTATCGAGTTAATGCATAACTTAACTCAGACCAGCTGAAAGGAAAGATTTCACAAAAACGTTGGAACCAGAACTACACTGTTGGAGGAGCCTTTGTGTAAATTTCCCAATTCTATTAACTTGAAGACTGAAGGCTGTTAAAGATTCCGATATATCTGTCGTATTCCCAAATATTTGACCCATCTGCTTCAGGTTCATTTAAAGCTGCTGAAACAGAATCTATATGAACCTCAGGAATAACTTGTAACCTGCGACTTTGAACCCTTCCCTGTTTCACTGTAATTTTACCCTCCTGATGTCACCTCGAGATCACCACGAGTGTTCATCTGTCATTTCAGATGCTGTGGTTGAAAGATGCTTACACCAATGTTGCACACAGTGAGTTATGACTGTACCCATAATTGGGAGACACTGAGTGACAGAGCTTCTGCCACCCCGCAAGGGAATAATTGTCTTGAGTGATGTTCAGCCCTGATCCAGATATAAGCACACATTATTCATAATACACAAACCTGCAGATAGTTATATTGTGGGAATTAGCACATTTGTTAAAGGGAAGGTAGGAAAGGGAATTGAGAAATAATGATGGGATAAAGACAAGTATAAAAGGAACAGGGATGTCAGAGTGTACATCCACAGACACCTGAAGATAACAGGATGTATGGATAAAATGATTACAAAGGCATAGGGAATATTTTGCTTTACAAACTGAGGCATAGAAGAGAAGAGCAGGAGGTCGGTGCTAGAACTGCATCAATCATTATTTAGACTGCAGCTTATGGTTCCAATCACTTCATTACAAGAAGGATGGGATCACACTGGAGAGAGAGCAAGATAGATGGATGAGGATGTTGCCAGGAATAGAGAATCTTAGTGACGAGGGAACCTTGGATAAACTGCAGCTATTATCTTTGGCATCAGGGGGTACAAAATTATGAGCGGCCTAGAAAGAATAGGTAGGAAGGACTTCTTTTGACTACCAGAGCCGTTAACAATAAAGTGGCAGAGATCTAAAGTAATTGTGATAAGGATTATAGTGGAATTGAGTGGTAAGGATGTGGCAAAAGGGCTTCCAGAGATAGAATCACTGATCACATTTAAGAGTATGCACTTAACATATTGTAAACAACAAAATAATGGAGCAAGAGCTAGGAAATGGGATTAGTTTGGGTGGCTTTCATTTTATCTGCAGAGATATGATGGGCTGAATAGCCTCCTTCTGTGTTGTAAATTTAAGCGGTTTCTATAAGGTTAACCTGTACAGACACAGAGAAAACAGGAGCTGGGGTAGGCCATCCAACCCTTTAAGCCTGTTTCACCATTCAACATGATCATGGCTGATCATCCAGCTTAGTACTTGCTCGCACTTTCACCCCATACCCTTTGATCGCTTTAGCCCAAAGAACTATATCTAACCCCTTCTTGGAAACATTCAATGTTTTGGTCTCAAAAACCTTCTATGGCAGAGAATTCCATCACTGTCTGGATGAATAAATTTCTCATCATCTCAGTTGGAAATGGCCTACCCTGTATCTTTAGACTGTGATCCCTGGTTCTTGGCTACCCAGCCATTGAGAACATCCTTCTTGCATTTATCCCTGTCAACTCCTATTAGGGCTTTATAGGTTTCTCTGTCTAGCTATCTGTCTCTCTATCTCTGGCTATATCTCTACCTCTGGCTGTATCCCTATCTCTGTCTATATCTCTGTCTCTCCCACTCTCTAAAGGACATGGCTGATCTTAGTGGTTAGCACTGCTGCCTCACAGTTCCAGGAACCCAGGTTCAATTGCAGCCTTTGGTGACTGTCTATGTGTAGTTTGCACATTCTCCCTAGGGTTTCCTCCAGGTGCTCCAGTTTTCTCCCACAATCCAAAAATGTGCAGATTAGGTGGATCGACCGTGGTAAATTGTCCAGGGATATGCAAGCTAAGTGGATCTGCCATGGGAAACACAGGATTACAGGGATGGGGGTGGAACTGGGTGCGATGCTCTTCAGAGAATCAGTGAGGATCAGTGGACCTGCATCCACACTGTAGGGACTCTCTGATGCTCCCAGAGAAGATTTAAAATTTAGTCTGTTAGGCAAAATGAAAGAGCAAATCATTTTGCCTGAAATATATTAGGATAATATCAATTTATGAATGAGGAGGTGGCTGTATCAATAGTTAACTTCTGTTTGGTACAGATTGGATTCCCTATCTCAACAAAATCATCAAGCCAGCTCTCAGAGAAGGCAAGGAAGTTGGGATAAAAGTTCATGGCTGGGGAACAGAGCAAAAGAAACTTTACTTTGTATCCCCAGCCCTGCACTCAGACCAATGTCATCAGTCCTGACACTATCCTGGTGACCTCTGGAGATATTCAGCCTTCAGATGTCAAGGTGAAAATCTATCCAGTCCAAATGAAGCTCAAAATATTGCACTAACAATGCTTGTTTCTGGGGAAATAAAATCTCGTAGTGGGAAATCTAATCTGGTTACTTGATGTTGCTTGCATAGGGATGTCATAAAGCAGAGTCATGCAGACATTATCCGTGCATCTGTTGTTGTCTAACAGGGGCAGCCTTTGCTGTGAAAATCCAACTGTTCAGTGGCAATGGGCAGTGTGACAGTAATGATCAATATGATTGAGAGATGAAAAAACATTCAGCCTGTGCTCAGCTACAAACGACTATAAGTGCATTCATTAAGGCTGAGGGGAACATGACATTTTGCTGTGTATAATTTTACTTAAGAGAGCCATTGTGTTCCTTCAATGAATGAGAAAAGTTGATTAACCGAAATCAATTTGAAGCAAATTCATTCAATAAATAGATGCCAGGGCTGTGAATACTCTCTTCCGAGAAGAATTTTAAAATATGTAGTTAGGTTGATTTAGGACCTGCCAGATCAGATTAGGCATAAGTACTTAGGCAACATTGTTGGCCTGATGAAGCGATGGGTTAAGGTCAATGAAATCCCAGTTTCAATCCTCCTTGTGGCCTTTGTCAAGGAGGCCATTAGTTTAAGTGGCTTCCAAGCATAAAATTCCTACCTGTGTAACTTGCACGTGATGATAGGACTTTAGGGACAGCACGATGGCTCAGTGGTTAGCACTGCTGCCTCACAGCGCCAAGGACATGGGTTCGACTTCACCCTTGGGTGACTGTGTGAAGTTTGCATATTCTGTCCGTGTCTGTGTAGAATTCCTACGGGTGCTCCGGTTTCCTCCCGCATTTCAAAGGTGTATAGGTTAGGTGGATTGACCATGCTAAATTGCCATATATTGTCCAGAGATGTGTAAGTTAGGTGTGTTAGTCATAGGAAATGCAAGAGTAAGGTAGGAGGATAAGTCTGGGTGGGATGCTTTTGGAGGGTTGGTGGGGACTTATTGGGCCAAATGATCTGTTTCCACTCTGTAGGAATTCTAAGGACTTTGCTGATTACAGACTCACCCCATTGTTACTTAAACTATGGCCACTGGTGGGTAGAATCAGATAAGTTTGTACCACAACATCAAGGTAATATTTTGATTGAGGAAGGTAGAAAATGGAACAATTTTCACAAAAATAAGAGGAAAGAACCTGAAGACCAAGGGAACTAAGAATAAGTGACATTTGTTCATGCCATTCATACGTTCAACAAATCGTTTACAATCAGCACTATCTTCAGAACAATCTGAAACCGTTTTGCTTGAAGCATCTAACATGGATTCCAAATTCCAAAGGCCTATACCTTAAACAATGATCTCAGAAAAACGCCTGAGCCCTTGACTGATTACCCTGCATTATTCTTGACAGCAGAAGACTGAAAATGCAACATGGAAGGGGAAATACCACAAAAGCTCGGGGTCAACTTGGATAATGGCATAGAAACTCATATCTCCAAACTTGCTGATGTCACAAAGTCAGGCAGCATTGTAAACAGTGTAGATGGAGTCACCCAAAATTACAAAGGGGTATTGGTAACGAGGTGAATGGGCAAATCTGAGGCAGATGGAGTGCGTTATAAGCAACTATAACATTGTATGGACCGAGAAAGGATAGATCAGGGCACGTTCTGGATGATATGATGTTAATTCCAAAAGGTCTTTGATAAGGTGCCTCACGGGAGGCTGCTGAGTAAGGTATTCGAGGTGAGCTACTGGCATGGATTGAGGATTGGCTGTCTGACAGAAGGCAGAGAGTTGGAATAAAAGGTTATTTTTCAGAGTGGCAGCTAGTGACAAGCGGTGTCCCGTGGGGTTCAGTGTTGGGGCCACAGCTGTTCACTTTATACATTAATGATCTGGATGAAGGGACTAGGGGCATTCTGGTGAAGTTCACTGATGATACAAAGTTTAGTGGACAGGCAGGTAGTACTGAGGAGGTGGGGAGGCAGCAGAAAGATTTAGACAGTTTAGGAGAATGGTCCAAGAAATGGCTGATGAAGTTCAAGGTGAGCAAATGCGAAGTCTTGCACTTTGGAAAAAAGAATATAGGGACGGACTATTTTCTAAACGGTGAGAAAAGTCCTAAAGCCAAAGTACAAAGGGATCTGGGAATGCTAATCCAGGATTCTCTAAAGGTTAACGTGCAGGCTGAGTCTGTGGTTAAGAAAGTAAATGTAATGTTGTCATTTATCTTAAGAGGGTTGGAATGTAAAAAGTGATGTGCTATTGAGACTTTATAAAGCTCTGGTTAGGCCCCATTTAGAATACTGTGTCCGGTTTTAGGTCCCATACCTCAGGAAGGACATACTGGCATTGGAGTGTGTCCAGCAGAGATTCACACGGATGATCCCTGGAATGGTAGGCTTAACATATGATGACAGCTGAGGTTCCTGGGATTGTATTCATTAGAGTTTAGAAGGTTGAGGTGAGATCTAATAGAAACTTACAAGATAACGCATGGCTTAGAAAGGGTGGATGCTGGGAAGTTGTTTCCATCAGGCGGGGATATTAGGTCCTGTGGGCACAGCCTTAGAATTAGAGGGGGTCAATTTAGAACGGAAATGAGGAGACATTTCTTCAACCAGAGAGTGGTGGGCCTATGGAATTCATTGCCACAGAGCTCAGTGGAGGCCGGGACGTTAAATGTCTTCAAGGCAGAGGTTGATAAATTCTTAATCTTGCAAGGAATTAAGGGATACAGGGAGAGTGTGGGTAAGTGGCATTGAAATACCCATCAACCATGAATGGTGGAGTGGACTCGATGGGCCAAATGGCCTCACTTCCACTCCTATGTCTTATGGTCTTATGGTCTGGATGTCCAAAGATACTTGACATTTCATCTGCATAGATCTTTAAAATGCCATGAACAAGCGCAGAAAGTAATTAAGAAACTTCATGGAATTCTAGGCTTTCTATCTATATGACTGGAATTTAAGGATGCAGAAGTTATGCTGCAGTTATACAAAACCTTGATTAGACTCCACTTGGAATTCTGTCATCACATCTGGGCTCTACACTTTAGGAAGGATATATTACCCCTTCGGGAAGTATAACTTAGGTTTACAAGAATGATACCTGGGCTTCACATGGCATGCTTTGAGGAGAAGTTATATTAATTAGACCTGTTTTCTCTACAATTTAGGAGGTTAATGACTGATCTGATTGAAGATTTCAAGATATTAATAGAAAAAGACAGGGTAGATAAAAAAATAAACTATTTCCACTGGTTGGGGATTCTAGAGCAAGGGGACAAAGTCTGAGAATTAGGGCCACACTGTTCAGGAGAGATGTTAGGAAGCACTTCTACACACACAGGGTAGGAGAGGAACTCTCTTTGACAAATATCAGTTGATGCCAGAGCAGTTGTTAATTTCAAATCTGACATGGATAAATAAAAAATAACAAAAAAACTGCCAATGCTGGAAATCTGAAACAAAACCGAAATTGCAGGAGAGACTCAGCGGGTCTGGCAGCATCTATTGGGTGCTGAAGAAGGGTCACTTGGCCCACAACGTTTACTCTGCTTTCTCTCCAGAGATGCTGCCAGATGTACTGAGGTTCTCCAGCATTTTCTGTTTTGTTTTGGATAAATGTTTGTTAAGTAAATGTATTAAGGGATATTGCTAAAGGCAGGTATATGCAGTTAGACCATTGATCAGCTATGAAAGATTGAATGGCAGAACAGCCTTGAGGGGTTAAATGGTCTATTCCTGTTGCTATGTTCTTATGTAAGTTTAAAACACACATGGAAATGTAGGTCAGACAGCATCCATGGGGAGGGAAATATGCCTAACAATTCAGGTCCATTGCATCTCCAAGATCAAAGGCCTGAAACATTTGTTTCTCTCACCACATATGCTCCAAAACATTTCCAGCACTTCTGTTCTTATTTTCCAAAACTTCTACGTGTTCAAATGGATGGATCTAAATTGGTAATTGTTATGTTAGCCCTCACAGTTAACAGTTTAAGTTTAAGAGATATTTTTATGATATCATCACTGTACCACGGCTGGTGATATGATAATATCAAAGTCTCAGACTCTGTCATAACTAACCTCACCTGAAGCATGACATGCTGATGAAAGATTGCTACTCTTTACAACTGAATAGCTTAATGTTAGTCCAGGTACAGATGTGCTCGTGTGTGTAATATTTGCATCAGTTAATGAACTGTAAAAAATGTCAGTTGGATCTTTCAATACCATATTACTCAAATTTAGATTCCTATATTATGAAAGGTAACACAACATTGCATTAGATAAAGATACCCTGCTGAAGACAAAACTCACATTGTTAATGAGGATGTAGAAATCTCATCATACATTGTTTAAAATAATTTCTTTCAGAAATTCAGAAAGAGTATACACTGCTTTCAGGAATACAAGATAGTGAATTCACTCAGAAAGCTCACATTATATTCATGATGATAATGCATTAGCATCAGTGTGCTTTTATTGATGATTATTTTGGTGTTGACAATTGTATGATATGAAAATGCTGCTCACACCAATAAACTTGAGCGTTCCTCCCACATTACCCACTCACTTTTAGAACCTGGCTCTGAATTCTGTTCAGCTCAAAGCCAACTCTGTCTCTGTGTTATATATCTTCTGTAATCCATATAGACCAACCATCTCTCAGTCCAAGAATCATTCAGCCAATGCAACCTGATGCTAATCCTCTGTTGACACTCCAAACTGTTGACAGTCAAACATCAAATTGCCATTAAATCAGCAAGGATGCATGGGGAGTTCGTAAGGATGTGGAAATGGAGAAAAGAACATGTTTCTTATTTGGTAGAGTCCTGAGTTCAGGGAAGTGGTGATGGTAAGGTCCTAGGGAGTATTGCTGAACAAAGAGACCTTGGAGTGCAGGTTCATAGCTCCTTGAAAGTGGAGTCACAGGTAGATAGGATAGTGAAGAAGGCGTTTGGTATGCTTTCTTTTATTGGTCAGAGTATTGAGTACAGGACATGGGAGGTCATGATGCGGCTGTACAGGACATTGGTTAGGCCACTGTTGGAATATTGCATGCAATTCTGGTCTCCTTCCTATTGGAA
>NC_057732.1:49883182-49936684 GCF_004010195.1 Chiloscyllium plagiosum | reverse complement strand
TTTTCACGCAGAGGGTGGTACGTGTATGGAATGAGCTGTCAGAGGAAGTGGTGGAGGCTGGTACAATTGCAACATTTAAGAGGCATCTGGATGGGTATATGAACAGGAAGGATTTGGAGGGATATGGGCCGGGTGCAGGCAGATGGGACTAGATTGGGTTGGGATATCTGGTCGGCATGGATGGGTTAGACCGAAGGGTCTGTTTCCATGCTGTACATCTCTATGACTTTATGAATTAGAACAGAAAGCATTTGACACCATATCCAACCCATCCTAACACTGTTAAAAATCACACAACACCGGGTTATAGTCCAACAGGTTTAATTAGAAGTACACTAGCTTTCGGAGCGACGCTCCTTCAACAGGTGGTTATCACAATCACCTGATGAAGGAGCGTCGCTCTGAAAGCTAGTGTGCTTCCAAATAAACCTGTTGGACTATAACCTGGTGTTGTGTGATTTTTAACTTTATACACCCCAGTCCAACACCGGCATCTCCAAATCATCCTAACACTGTTTGGAAGGATCCCCTATTGACCCTTTGAGCTCAAAAGTGAAATAAGCTTACATTCTCCACAAGCAACATTCCTCATCTTGGTAAACACAACACTTACCAAAGACCATCCACATAGAAATGGAAATTGCAAATGTAATAGTGTGTTATGCAGCAACGTTTTCAGACTCCTGAAAACTTTAGATATTAGGGAGTTTTGAGAACATTTTAGATATGTAGGTATTATTACACACTTTTGGGCAGGTGGGACTTGAACCTAGATCACTTGGTTTAGAGGTAGGGACACTACCATTGGAGCCCCCTTAGAAAACTTAGCTAATATAATCTACCTGCTCAGATCAGTTATAATAGACCCCTGGGGCAAGTAAGACTTGAACCTGGACTTTCAGGCTCTGAAACCAGTAGACTATCACAACAGAACAAATGTCACCATTGAGTTTTTGTTTTGTACATCCAGAAGTCGTCTTACACACAAATGATTTTTATTTTCCATCACCAAACCATGGTATTTTTTGATGCATTAACAGCCATCAATGAATCACCCATGTCTCCAGATTGATTAATTTATATGCCAAGCCCCTTAAGAGCAATGCAGACTATCAAAGGTCAGGGAGAAGGGAAGGGGCCTTAATCAGTATGGAGTTGGAAGGGGTGATAATGCACTCCACCCAGTATAGTGCCCACTTCCCTCTAAGGCATTGAGTGTATTGGTGGACACTGCATGCTCCCTCTCCAAGGACACCTGAGCGTAAATGTAACTGTTTATTTTCTAACCAACCTGTTCAGCGATGGTGTTCCACACCTCTGGAGCAGGTGGGACTTAAAGTCTAGCCTAGCCAAGAGGTAGGGAGTGCACCAGCAAAGATGCTTTATAAATCTTTTCATCAGACTGTGGAGTTATTATTGCATACCTCTAGAGTAAGTGGGTCTTGAATCTGAACAAAGATTGTAAGTTCAATTTGAACATTTTTAAAAGCGTGTTAATGAAAAGAAACCCCCAGGTGAGCTTACATGTGTCTGCATGCCTGCTACAAGCTTACAAAAATAAGACTTAAATTTGCAGAGCTCCATAGTGTTTTCAGCACTTTCAGGGTACTTTGCAATTAATAAAGAACTTTGGAAGTGATGGGATGCTGTAAGCACATTGGCATTGTGATGACGACCAGGTAACCTGTTTACGTGTTGTTGGGGGAAGGATAATTATTAGGCAGAATACTGAGGAAAACGTTCTGCTTAATTGCTGTGCTCACCTGAGGAGGGGGCAGAGAGACCCCCAGTGGAATGTCTCATCTGGAACACTGTGCTATAGTCCTGCAGTACTGTACTGATGTGTCAGCCTACATACTGCAAACAAATCACTGGAGAACGATCTGAACCCCACATCCTCTGCCTCTGAGACTAGAATGCTATCATGAAGCTTGCAAAAACAAAGCAAATGACAAAGACACAGAATAAATTACACCCCTCCCTTCAAAAATAAAACAAAATCAAGAGAAAAATGGAATAGTTTATCACTTAACTGCAGGAGCATAAAGATCTTTCCAGTCAATGTTTTTGCTCAGATTATTTTCTTGAATTGTAAGTGAAAATGTAACCATGTTAACCTGAGGCTATGTTACTAAAATAAGTACCTGTTCTTGTCACACTTAAATTGTTGGCTATTTATTCACCATGCTATTTTCCTATTGTTAAACAGAAAAGGGGAAAAATCATTTCTTTTCATAATGCACCATTTTACACAACCTCTTGTGATTTCATCTCTGCCATTCTGTTCTATTCAATTACATTTTACCAATCAGTGTGCTGGACTTTGATTTATCAGAATTGCCCTTCTCAAATTATTTAATGAATTGAGCACAGTGGAAATGCAGCTGAAATTAAATGAACAATCATTCAGCTGTCATTTTACATTTCAGGAATAGATTTTATTTAAATGTGTATGCCCCGGGGATACAGGTTACTTTTACTGTGCAAATGTGATTCAGAAAGGGAAGGCAGCAGTGTGGTGAATGTGTTGTTTCGGTACAAGGTTCAGATACTAAAACAGCCCCATTCTCTGCACCATCTGCAATTCAGCAACATTACTTCGACAATAGAAGTAGGAGAGTAAAGGTGTGAAGGATGGCACATTAATTTAATTTAATTTAATTTCGTCTTTAGTTATTTCTACTGTTTACTGGCTTGTTTTTGATTCAGTTTCATCTCCTTGTTCATGTCAATCACATACATTAGCAGATAACATGTTAAACACTTGTGGAAATACTTGCAATAGCACATGTTGAATTTGCTGCGCGCAGCTATTCAGACAAGTGCAAAATAAATGGTCACTTACAAAGTTAGTGAGTGAAATGTTCTCGTTAAATTTCCCTCAGAAATGCTTTTGTGTTATTTCCAATAACTGTGATTAATTAGCCCACTATATGTTATCTAATTATCTAAGTGCACAGCAACCAATTAGGACAAAATGAAAACATATTAACTGCAAGATGACTTTTCTTTCTCCCCAATTTAACAAATTCCAAGAACAAAAAGGAAGTGACATTCAAAAAAGTTATTAATGAAAATAGAATCTTACTGGTTAGTACTTGTTTCAACTTTTAATGAGGAGCAAACAATTGCATTGCTAAATCACGGGATTCAAACGTATTTAAATCATTCCAGTGTAATATATTTATAAAGTCAAAAGTCACACGACACCATGTTAAAGTCCAACAAGTTTATTTGCAATCAGAGGCTTTCAGAGCACTGCTTCTTTGTCCTGTGACTTTGTCCACTCCAGTCCAACATGAGCACCTCCTCAGATTACATATTTATAACACAAACAGTAAAGTTATGTAAATAGCTTGTATAATTTTGGTTCTTTTTTTCTGGTACTTCCTAAATCTTCACAGACATTGGAATGGTTAGCTCACTTGGCTGGATGGCTAGAGTGAGACCAATTGTGCGAGTTCTATTCCTATGCTGACTGAGGTCTCCATAAAAGTCCTACTTTCTCAACCATGCCTGTTGCCTGAGAGATAATGACCGTCATAAATTCAACCTCAGCACTATGATGACTCTTTTCGGTGGATGCGTGTATCAACAAACTAATATCTACAGCATATTCACTGTAAAGTTCTGGAGAAGTAATTCAAAACTTTTTAGTTAAGAATCCTCAAATAGTACAGCCAAATTAAGAAATTGTATTATTTTCTGGAAACGGAGATGGACATTTCTCTTGAAGTTGTCAACCACAACTGGCAACTTTTCATCAACTTTGATTCAAATTCATAAATAGCAGCAGTAATAATTGGACAGTCTCCAACTTTGAAAATGAATTTTAGTCACAAGGATTGGGGAGGACTTTTCTGTTGCTCGATAGCAACCAAAAGACCTGAATATTTCAGGGAAAGAAAGCCTCAAATATAAACAGGGCACTGCATGATGCGGTAAACATTTGTTCAGACATGAATGCCAAAGAGGAACTGCTTTATACACTCTCAGTGAAGGCCTTGTGTTTTTCAAAGCACTCTATGGGCTTTACCAGGAACAGCAGAGGAAGCCTGAATTAAACCACAGTTGATAAAGTGACATAAATAGCCAGTTGCAGAACTCAGAAGTAACTGCGTGATAAACACATTTGCAAGAGCTGGGCTCATCTTGAAAACTTCTCAAAATGCATTCTTTCAGCCTTTTAAGCAAATTGCCCAATTTAAAAATAGCACATCAGGCATGAATTGAAATGTTTATTTTTAGGGAAGAAATAAAGCTTAAGCCATGCAACTGTTGGTTTCAAGTCCATCTTAATAAATGCTGCAATAAAGGCAGAAGCACAGCCTTAACATACTGTTGCCATGGAGCCAGAATACTTCCT
The DNA here is from genome assembly GCF_004010195.1 of Chiloscyllium plagiosum. NCBI lineage: Eukaryota > Metazoa > Chordata > Chondrichthyes > Orectolobiformes > Hemiscylliidae > Chiloscyllium > Chiloscyllium plagiosum. The sequence continues at coordinate 49,932,318 of NC_057732.1, read as the reverse complement.
CCTTTGTTGAATCATGAAAGGAAGGAGAAGGATATTTCTCGCACAGATCTTCATTCCTGCAAGTTTGCAAAATTTACAGAATTTATTGACTATGGTGCAAGAAGCAGATGACTGGAGTTAACAATTAGCAGATTACCATGCAAGCAGTCTGTTTATTTCTTAAGTGTTGTATGCATTTAAACAGTCATGAATGTTACATGAGATCACATTCAATTCAGAGCACATTCATGCTCACGCGGACAGCCACTTGTGTAGTTTCTATTTTCTTTTAAAGTCATCACTGGAACAGATCGACTTTTGTGGTCGATGGTTTAAAAAAAAGATGCAGCAATTGTGCCCTTACACTTAATTAATGATAGCCTTACGTTTTGCTCTGTCTGCACTGATGCTATTTAAGACCTTTTCCTGTTACTTTGTAGATTTTGTTTTATCACCCTGTTCAAATATGCTTTATCACGTCTCTGGAACAAATGCAACAAGAACCCAGGTAACCTATGTCAGAGGTTGGTCATTACCACTGCATTACAGGAGCCCTAGACACCATTTGCACCTTTGGGGGAGGAAATGGAAAGAAGAATTCCTTCTGGCAATTCTTAAAGGGGTAATGTCATTGGGAGAATGATGAGCAGAGCTCAGTTGAAAAAGCAGGCAAGCACAGTCTAGTCCAAGTGGTGCCTCCTATAGCTTTGCCTCATGATGGTGTGAGATGGTGGGGGTCAGCACTGCAGCAGCCAATATGCCCTCCATGATATTTTCCGATGTTGATCTTCTTTTGAATTCAATAAATTAATTACAAATAACTAATTTGCAGTATTGGAGGTGATGGTAACATAATGACTTCGTTACTTTAGGTGAAAGTGAGGACTGCAGATGCTGGAGATACGAGTGGAAAAGCACAGCAGATCAGGCAGCATCCAAGGAGCAGGGGAATTGACATTTCGGGCAAAAGCCCTTCATTCAGAAGGACTTCATTATGTTACCAATCGGTCGGTTTCACCCTGGTTTGTGATGCCGAGTGACACCATCAGCACAGGTTCAATTCCCACACCGGCTGAGGTAATGATGAAGGACTCTCCTTCTCCACCTCTCCCCCATCTGAGGCATGGTGACCCTCTGGTTAAATCCCCACCATCAGTCGTCTCTCTCTAACGAATAATTAGACACATTCACAACCCTCTGAGAGAGGAAATACCTCTTCATCTCTGCTTCTTGGGCTTAAGGAATGAAAAGTATATTCAAACCCTCAGTCTAAATGCTGACGGTTGTAATACCTTCTTCAGATCTACCCTCATGTCCCACCTGCATTCTGGGCTACTTCATGCCTTAAATCATTAAATATTTTGGCTTCAAGGCAATTGGAGTGAGGGTGATGATTCTTCCCAAATTATTTAACCGATCAAATTAATATGAAAGATCCCATTGTTACTATTGGAAGAAGACAGCCAATTTAACTATAATGTTGAAAGCAATATTTATTGCTCAACCATCATCACAGTGCTCAGGGATGCATAGGTTAGGTGCATTAGTCAGGGGTAAATGTAGGATAATGGGGGTGGGAGGAGAATGGGTCTGGGTGGGTTATTCTTCAGAGGGTCGGTGTGGACTTGTTGGGCTGGAGGGCCTGTTCGAGACTGTAGGGATTCTATGATACTATGACAAAAAACAATGACTTAGGTGTAGCCCTGTGTAGGAGCATGCTGTATTCATTGCTCATAGCATTTCTATATATTACAACAATGATTTTATTTGATTTGATTTGATTTATTATTGTCACATGTGCTGAGATACAGTGAAATGTATTGTATTGCATGCTAACCAGACCAATCATACCTTACATAAGTACATCAGGGTAATAGGACAGAATCCAAGGGGCAGAAGAATCGACGTTTCGGGCATAAGCCCTTCTTCAGGAATCCTGAAGAAGGGCTTATGCCTGAAACGTTGATTCTCCTGCTCCTTGGATGCTGCCTGACCTGCTGCGCTTTCCAGCAACACACTTTTCAGCTCTGATATCCAGCATCTGCAGTCCTCACTTTCTCCTAATAGGACAGAATACAGAGTATAGTATTACAGCTACAGAGAAGATGCAGTGAATGAACAGCTCTAATATACGAGAGGTCTGTTCATAAGTCTGATAACAGTGTGGAAGAAGCTGTTCTTGAATCTATTGGTCGGTATTTTCAAACTTTTGTATCATCTGATCGATGGAAGACGGTGGAAGAGACTTTAACAAGAGTGGGAGGGATCTTTGATTATGTTGGCTGCTTTCCCGAGGCAGTGGAAAGTATAGATGGAGTCAGTGGATGGAAGGCTGTGATGGACTGAGCTGCATTCACAACTCTCTCTAATTTCTTGCCATACCAAGCTGTGATGCATCCAGATAGTTTTCACTCATAAAAACAAAGTTGATTGGCTGGACAGTTCTTTGAACTGTCCTGAAGTTATTAAAGAGGCTGCATATAAATGTAAAGCCTTGCTTGTAAATTTGTAAAATAATGTAAAATCCTTCCTGGTCTTTGGAGTCCAATCTTTCCCCAAGATCGAGATGATACGATCCTGTGGCTTTAAAGGAAGATTAATGAAGTTTGTCACCAACTAGCCTCCTCCACTCCATCTGGACACCAATCCCCCCCCTCCCCCCCCCGACCCCCTCCCGCTCCAGCCCCTCTGATTCTGCAGATGCCTTTTAGCTGCCTGTTCCTACTTGATGCAGGAAGACAATGTAATCGTGCAATTTCACTAGCTCGAGGGATACAGAAACCCAATACCTCCCCCCTGCCCCAACAACTTGTATTCATAAAACCTCTGCTGCAGCTGTGACAGGCTACAGGCTGTCCCACAAAACCCTTCCCCTGCACCACAAAAGTCTTTCGAGGCCTTCTTTGAAAACATGCACCTCTCCCCAGTATTTCTCGATGGGTTTACCTACACAGATGTTTCATCACAAACATGTCCTGCTCATTTGCTTTAAGTCCTCTGGACATCATTAACAACTGTGCATTCTTAACCAAATCTTCAATCATCTAATGTTCCTGATCTTGCTCCACATCTGTTCAACTTCATATTCATCAGTGACTAGAATATTTGACCAAGAGTACCACTTTCTCCCTCTGTAGCATCAGCAGAATGCATACCGGAAGCCTCTGCCTGGGGTTTAGCTTATTTTCCACTGCCAATACCTGAGCCTCCAATGAACTCAGAGCAATTTTAGAATCCCTCACAGACATTGCCATTTTTAACTCCTCCACCATCCATTCCTTTTGGCTCGGCACTTTTCAACCTCATTTGCCATGCTTTGATGCCTAAACTGTGAAATTCTGCCGACACACCAGAAATGTAACAAATGTGATTTGAGCCCCTGGATGACCCAAAGATCATGAAGCAGGATTCTTTACTCAACTGGTGCCATGTCATCACAAAGATGAAAGGGAATCGAGGTCAACCAAGAAGGTATTTACATAGAATGAAGCCTATGGTTTATGTTGGGTCAGGAATCCTTTGTCCATCTGTTCTTTCTTCATGTATTTTCATATTGTGAGAAACAAAAGCTCACTCACTTCAATAATTTCAGTCCGAGACCAAAAATCTGAACTAGTAGTGCCACTTTATTTGTACACTTGCAAGTGGGTGCAATGTCTAATGCCAGGTAAGACAATGACAAATACACATCAAATCCAACAAACTCTCGAAATTTATACAGTTTGAATCCCCATATTTTTTCCTTATTCCATTGTTTGCCCCCTCCTCCGCTTACGTCACTCATTTCCTTAAGACTGATCCCACAACTTCTGTTTATCCGGCCTTGTCAGTGACAAATGTCTATCTCTGCCTCCCATAAGGATGTTTGACGTCATCCCATCCTTTGCTTACCATTATCTACTCCCTCCATCTGCGCTGCCCCTCACAGCATCTTATCACTAAGCCCTTTTAATTGGGGTTTGTTCTGGTGTCTCTGTACAAGTGGGAATCCTACTGTTTATAAAGGCCTTTTTTTCACAGCATTTTACCTAGTGCCTGTATTTCTACCATTGTTCTGTAATCACGTCTCATGCTAAGTCCTTCCTCTATTAGTTCCCATTTTTGCTAACTCAGCTCCTAGCTGAGAAAACAATCACAGACTAATGTGAATTCATTTATTCTGTATCAGAACTTATAATTTGCAGAAATAACATCAATTCACCTATATCCCACAATATTCAACTGAAATCATGCTTCCATCCAGAGACAGTCCATTCAACTGCTTCAGCTGCCTTCCCTCACTGTTGCAAGTTCAGACACAGCTGCTTGAGCTTTCCTGTTCAGCACTCTCCATCTCCATTGCTGCTGGAATTTTTGTTACAGAAGTACTATTTTTTAAGAAAGCTACACTGATCTATTGCATAAAGGAATTTGGACAAAACAGTGCACTATAAAGTAAAATTAAAGTTTTAAGTAAAAATAAATAGAAGAGATGGTACCTCGGAGACAAGTGCTTCATAAAGGATAGAACATGAGAAGACAGCTCCACAAATGATTTCAATGAAAATAAATCAGTAGGGATAGGACCAGGTAAACCATCAGGCAAAATAATCCACTCATCGGATATTTGAAGCTTTGTTTATACATTTGCTTTATTGAAACTCTGTGTGAATGCAAAATAACTTCCCACTGCATTTAATTAGATACACAAATCAACTGGGATTGCAAAAGCAATTGTGTTGAACATTATTGCTGACATTCTGAGGTAGTCTTTCAAATATTACTCCAAAGACTATGCTGTTGCCAGCACATCTTTGTCTCATAACTAGATATGAGTCAACCACATGAGGTTTAAAAAAAACTGTGGTAAATCAGTCACAGGTACACCTTCACTGAGGTCAAACCGTAACTACAAGTTATAAAATACAAATACACATATATCTGACCTAAATATACAGTGAAATCCACAAACCAAGGTATGCTATATCCAACTGATTTTTTTGTAAAGAAGGCTTTAAGCTCAAGTTTCTGATGATAAAGATAAAATCCAACATTTGCACTGTATTTTTTTCACAAACAGTAATTTTGTAACTGTCTCCCTTTTTTGCTATTGTTTCTTTTATGGGATCTTGGCAAACATTTACTGCCCATCTCTTGAGTCTTTTTGTCTAACTGCTGCTCATTTCTAACTGCTGTCTAATTATAACAATCACATTGCAGTGGGCCTCGAGTCATATAGGAGTGCGCAGGACAGGTGAGGATTCCAAGTTTCCTCAAAGAATACTAATACTGGTGAACCAGATGGATTTTCAGTTAAAATTATAGAGCTCCATACTGTCTAGCTCTGAAATTCAACAAAAAGTATTTGTTGAACTTAAATGCAACCAATTTAAGTTGGGATTTGAGCCTATATGCCCATTTTCAAGCTAGGGTCTCTGGCTTACTAGGTCAGTGATAATAGTGTGACACCACCACCACCCTATGCTCAGCGTGTAAATTGTTATATAAAGAATAAAACTTTTCTGAGGAAGGGTCACTCGACCTGAACTGTTAGCCCTGATTTCTCTTCACAGATGTTGCCAGACCTGCTGAGCATTTCCAGCAATTTCTGTATTTGTTTATGTTTGAGAAAATGTTCTTAATCACGCACAACTTGTATGTTTGAGGAGTGATGCAGAAGATTTTTGTCTTGCGCTCATCAGAACAAATGCAAGAATACTGAATTTCAAATGATCATAGCAAGTTACACTACTGGAGTAATTGGTACATATTTGTTAGCAAGTTGACTCTATTTAGCTGATGATTTGGAACCATCGGTGTTGGACTGGGGTGGACAAAGTTAAAAATCACACAACACCAGGTTATATCAACGTTTCGTTCCTGAAGAAGGGCCTGTGCCCGAAACGTCGACTCTCCTGTTCCCTGGATGCTGCCTGACCTGCTGTGCTGTTCCAGCAATAAAGTTTCAACATTGCTATAGAAAAAACAATCCAAACTATCAGCTCTCTCAGTTCCCAGACAGATCTGATTTGATTTGATTTATTATTGTCACATGTGCTGAAACACAGTGAAATGTATTGTATTGCATGCTAACCAGAAAAACCATACCTTACATAAGTACATCAGGGTAACACAACAGAGTGAAGAATATAATGTTACAGCTACCGAGAAGGTGCAGAGAATGATCAACTCTAATACATGAGAGGTCTGTTCATAAACCTAATAACAGTGGGGAAGAAGCTATGCTTAAATCTATTTGTAAGTATTTTCAAACTTTTGTATCTTCTGCTTGATGGAAGGATGTGGAAGAGAGTATAACTGGGGTAGGAGGGGTCTTTGATGATGTTGGCTACTCTCCTGAGGCAGTGCGAAGTATAGATGGAGTCAAAGAATGGAAGGCTGGTTTGGGTGATGGACTGGGCTGTAGTTTCCTATGGTCTTGGGCAGAGCAGTTGCCAGACCGTACTGTGATGCATCCAGATAGACAGCTTTCTTTGGTGCATCTGTAAAAATAGGTAAGAGTCTTTGTGGATATTGCTGCATTTCCTTAGCCGCCTGAGGAATTAGAAGAATTGATGTGCTTCCTTGACTGTAGCATGGACGTGGAGGGACCAGGACAGATTGTTGGTGATATTTATTCCTTGGAACCTGAAGCACTCAACCACTTCCTCCTCAGCTCCATTGATACAGACAAGGGCATTTCCTCCAGTCCACTTCATGAAAACAATCACCAGCTCCTTTATTTTGCTGACATTGTGAGAGAGATTGTTGTCTTTACACCATGCCACTGAGCTCTCTATCTCCTTCCTGTACTCTGTCTCGTCATTGCTTGAGATCCAACCCACATCAGTCATCAGCAAACTTATAAATGGAGGTAGAGCTGAATTTAGCCGCACAGTCATGAGTGTATAAGGAGGAGAGTAGGGGGCTTATTATGCGGTCTTGCGGGGCACCTGTGTTGAGGATTGTTGTGGACGAGGGGTTATTACCTGTCCTCACTGGTTGCGGTCTGTGGGTCAGAATGTCAAGGATCCAGTTGCAGAGGGGGAAGCAGGATTTATACGATGAATGGTGGGGCCCTGAGTAGTGTTGTAGACAAAGGGACCAAGGGGTTCAGGTACTTGTTCCTTTGAAGTTTGCATCACATAAAGACAGGGTGGTTAAAAAAGCATTTAGCACGCTTGCCTTCATTGCTCAGTCCTTTGCGTCTGGGAGTTGGGGAGTCATGTTGAGGTTATACAGGACATTGGTGAGGCCTCTCCTGCAGTACTGTGTCTAGTTCAGGTCATCTAGTCATAGGAAGAATACTATTAAGCTGAAGAGGGTTCAGAAGAGGTTTACCAGGATGTTGCCAGGTGTAGAAGATTTGAGCTATAAAGAACACTGGAGAGGCTGGGACATTTTTCACTGGACGGTAGAAGACTTGAGGTGACTTTCTAGAGGTTTATACAATCATAATGGGTATAGATAGGGTTAATGGTGGATGTCTTTCCCCTAAGATGTGGGAATTTCAAGAGTAGGTGGACATACTTTTAAGGTGACAGGAGAGATGGGGTGTGTGTGGAATGAACTTTCTGACGAACTGGTGGATATGGACACAGTTACAACTTTAAAAAAAGACACTTAGATAAGTATATGAATAGAAAAGGTTTGGAGAGATATGGATCAGGAGCAAGCAGGTGGGACTAGTTTAGTTCGGGATTATGTTCAGCATGGACTGGTTGGACCGAAGGGTCTGTTTCCGTGTTGTATGACTCTATGGCTCTGTCTTGTCATTGCTGGAGATTCAATCCACTATGGTGGTGTTATCAGCAAATTTGTAAATGGATTTAGAACTGAATTTGGCTGCACAGTTGTGAGATTATAAAAGAATAATAAGGGGCTGAGCACTCAGACTTGCGAGGCACTGCTGTTGAGAGTTATTATGGAGGAAGTGTTGTTGCCTATCCTTACTGATTACAGTCTGTGGGTCAGATAGCTGAGGATCCTGTTGCAGAGGGTGAGCCTAAGTCTTGGAGTTTGGAGTTGAGCTTTGCTGGAATTATGGTGTTGAAGGTTGAACTAAAGTCTGATGTCCTTGCTATCCAAGTCTTCCAGGGATGAGTGTTGGGTCAGAAAGATAGCATCTGCTATGGACCAATTAGGAAAGTTGGCACATTGTAGTGGATCAAGGCAGTCTAGGAGGCTGGAGTTGATATGTGCCATTGCTAACCTCCAAGCACTTTGTAATGACAGATGTTAAGGCTATCAGGTTAAGGAACATTGTTTAATTTTCCTTTGGCACCAGGGTGACGGTGGTCTTCTTGAAGAAGGTGGAAACCTCACTTTATAGCAATGAGAGGTTAAAGATGTCTGTGAATGCACCTGCCAGCTGGTCCAGGCAGGATCTGAGTGCACGGCCAGAGACTCCATCCAAGCCAGTCGCTTTTCGTGTGTTCACCCTCAGGAAGGCCGGTCTAATGTCTGCAGCGGTGACCATGAATACATGTCCTGGGAAGGTGATACCATTTCACTGACCTTCCGTTCAAACTGATGATAGAATGCAGTGAGCTCACCAGGGAGGAATACATTGTTGTCAGTGATTCTACTCAACTTCATTTTGTGGCCCATTATATTGTGTTTTTGTTAGCAAGTTGACTCTATTTGGCCGAGGATTTGCTATGGAAAAAGCAATCAAACCTATCGGCTCTCCAAGTTCCCAGATAGATCAAAAAATTGTAAATGGATGGATCATATTCCACTGCTTTGCAGGAACTGGGTTCCTGTGTATGAATGCATTTAGATTCCAGCAATGAGATATGTTACAACTCAACAGATTATCTTAAATTGTTTGTTGGCATAAATATTAATACACTTAGGATTGTAAAGAAATTGCTGCCCAATTGAGGAATTGCTTTTTATTTTATTCATTCATGGGACTGTGGCATCACAAAGTCTCTGCTAGCCTTTCTTTTCCAAACCTTTCGATTATTTCTTCTCTTCAATAAGTACAAATTCTCTACGTCAGCATTTACTGCCCATCCCTAATTGCCCAGTGGGGCAGTTGAGAGTCAACCACATTGCTGTGGGTCTGGAGTCACATTTAGGCCGGACCAGGTCAGGACAGCAGTTCCTTCCCTAAAGGGCATCAGTGAACCAGATGGAATTTTCCCCGACAATTGGCACGGTGGCACAGTGGTTAGCACTGCTGCCTCACAGCGCCAGGGACCCAGATTCAATTCTTGTCTCAGACAACTGTCTGTGTGGAGTTTGCACACTCTCCCCGTGTCTGCGTGGGTTTCTTCCAGGTGCTCTGGTTTCCTCCCGCAGTCCAAAGATGTGCAGGTGAGGTGAATTGGCCGTGCTAAATTGTCTGTAGCGTTAGGCGCATTATTCAGGGGTGAAAGTAAGGGGGTGGGTTGCTCTTCGGAGGGTCAGTGTGGACTTGTTGGGCCGAAGGGCCTGTTTCCACACTGTAGGTAATCTAATCTAATTGGCAACTGTTTCATTCCTGATGAAGGGCTTATGCCCGAAACATCGACTCTCCAGCTCCTCGGCTGCTGCCTGACCAGCTGTGCTTTTCCAGTGCCACACGTTTTGACTTTGAACTGTTTCGTGATTATCAGCAAACCCTTAATTCCACTTCTTTTAAAATTGAGTTGAATTTGGGCCCCCCAGAGGATTATCTGTTCTCTGGAATAATAGCCCAGTGATAATACCACTAGCTCACTGCTTCCCTATGTTGAATAGTATTTTGCAAGATCAAGTTGGTTGATTATGATCTGTAGTCAGCATAGTATCAATGTGAAATAGCTTGCTTTTGACCAACTCAAAGGTTGAGATATTTTGCCTTTCCAAGGTAAATTGAGGACAATGGGACCCTTTGCTGCCCGAATGTGACAGTCTTTGACCAGTTTGTGATGCTGTGCAAGGTGTGACAATTGGATGAGAATAACCATTGTCCTGCAAGATAGGTCTGACATACCCTGCTTTTGTGTCAAGCTCGCAACATGACCAAAAGTCTAGAGTCCTATTTACAAACTTACTATTGAGACCAATCCTATAGAATGTGAAGCCACACAATCTCAGTGTGTACATTGTGCTTGTTTACACAGTTAAAAAACTATTCTGCATTTACAAATGCCATAACATTCAATAGAAATTTATCAATAAGTGTGAAGTTCAACAGAGCTCCTCACTGTTCCCACTGTTTGTGTAACAGGCTGTATGTTTAAATATGTTTGTGACTATGAACTTCCTACTTTATGGAATAAACATTTTATAAAGTGATGATAAGTCATTCTTGTCTTTTTGGAATATTTATTTTACTGCATAGATTATAAAATAAGAGCAGTGGATGTTCAAAATAATCAAGTCATGTTTGAATTAATGTCGTTACTCTACAAGTGTGAAACAGAAAACAGTTGCAAATCTTAATTTCCTGCCATTTTGTGCTATCACACACCATGACGTGGCTTTTCTTTTGTCAAACTTTGACCCTTTTTGCTTCTAACGTAATGAGTAATTCTTGTATTAATATTGTGATAAGTTAAAAACTTTTTAAGTAACTCAGTAAACTTCATTGTATGTTCAGCAATCTCCTGCTCTCCCTGTTCTACATGTAAAAGATTCCCCAAATGATTTATTGAATGTATTCAAGAGGTGGCTAGATATAGCACTTGTGGTGAATGGAATCAAAGGTTATGGGGAGAAAGCAGGATTGCACTGTTGAGTTGGATGATTAACCATGATCGTGATGAATGGCAGAGCAGGCTCAAAGGGTCGAATAGCCTCCTCCTGCTCCTACCTTCAATGTTTCTATGTTTCCAATAATGCTAGCTCTGATCAAATATTTTCAATATACAAATATCTGATCTAATGACTGATTCTGCTTGTGTTTCTTCATCCTCTTTGTTAAACATCTGTCCTGCTCAATTGAATTATTTAGCTGTACTGCTCCTGGTGAAAGGCTATGCAGTACCTCAAGATGAAATGTCCCTTAAAGTGTTTGTTAACCTTTGCTTTGCAAACCATTGGATTATTTCTTCTGTTCAATGAGTGCAAATTCTCTAAGGACAGTCTTGCTGGCCATCAATAATGAGAGCTTACTATCACACCACCTCAATTCACATGCACAAATACGGAGAAAGCTACAACAGAGAATAAAACAATGAACTATGGATGCTGGAGGTCTGAAACAAGCAAAAACAGAAATTGCCGGAGAACCTCAGCGGGTCTGACAGCATCAGTGGAGAGAAAACAGATTAAGCCTTCTGAAGAAAGGTCATTGATTCAAAACATGAACTCTGCTTTCTCTTCACAAAAGGGCAGGAATTATACATTTAATATTAAGGTCCTGGGGAGGGTTGCCGAACAAAGAGACCTTGAGGGGCAGGTTCATAGTTCATTGAAAGTAGAGTCGCAGGTAGACAGGATATTGAAGAAGGCGTTTGGTATACTTGCCTTTATTCGTCAGTGCATTGAATATTGGAGGTTGGAGATCATGCCGTGACTGTACAAGATGCTTTTGAAATATTGCTTTAAATTCGGATCTCCCTGCTATAGGAAAGATGTTGCAAAAAAAGGGTTCAGAAAAGATTTACAAAGATGTTGCCAGGCTTGGAGTGTTTAAGTTATCAGGAGAAGCTGAACAGGCTGGGACTGTTTTCCCTGAGGCATTGCAGGCTGAGGGGTGGCCTTACAGAAGTTATAAAATCATGAGGGACATGGATAGGGTGAATCGACAAGGTCTTTTCCCCAGGGTTGGAGAATCCAAAACTAGGTGAGAGGGAAAAGATATAAAAGAGAATTCAGGGGCAACTTTTTCATACAGAGGGTGGTGTGTGTGCGTATGTGGAATGAGCTGCCAGAGGGAGTGGTGGAGGCTAGTACAATTGTAACATTTAAAAGGCATCTGGATGGGTATATGAACAGCAAGGATTTAAAGGAGGCTGGGCCAAATACTGGCAAATGGGAATTAGATTGATTTAGGCTATCTGGTTGGCATGGATGAGTTGGACCGAAGGGTCTGTTTCCATGCTGTCTATCTCCATGACTCTATAACTTAACGCTGCCGGACCTGCTGAGTTTCTCCAGCAATTTCTGTTTTGTTTGCTATAATGGAGAAACTTAACAAATTTTTCCAACAAGTAAAACTACCAATGATGAAAATCTGAATTAAAAATCAGAAAATGGCACTCGTTTGGTTGGTTGCCTCTTTCAGGGATAGAATGAAGCAACAATAGCTGGGTGCCTAAGATGAAGAAAGTAAAGAATGTGCATTTATATATGTATGTGCTTGCTGATAGCAAGGAGCATTCATGTTATCAGTAATATCTCTCATATAGTGACACAGAGCGACAAATATCAATTAATGACACACTTTCAATCAAAGGATATACATTTAAAGATAAATGAAATAGCAAAAGAAGTAGAATTTTAATTATTAAAATTTAGCTTTGCGCATACATGCAGTAAGCAACCAATCAGCTATCGCCAACAGTGAGTTGGTATCAGCAAACATATCATTTATATATTGCCCAAGCACTCCACAACCAATGAATTACTTTAGAAGTGTACTCATATTTCACTGGAAAATGGCAGACAATTCATAGAATTGAGAACAGCATTGAATTCATTCAGGGCTTTATTTGCACTTAGAATAGAATAGCCTTTATTGTCACAGTGAGTACAGGGAAAAGTTTATATGTCACCAATTACAGTGCCCACTTAGATATAAAAAGTAATTAGGCACAACTACTTTTATTCCAAGATTATTCGGCGATACAGAAATGAAATGTCCAGAATTGCAGAAAAGAGCTCAGTGCTGCAGACCACAGAGGCAACTCACTTCCAATCCGCACTGGGCCCTGGCTCCACACCATGCCTGTGACATGCCACACTGGGAGGCCGCTGTGCCAGGCCGGCAGGTCGCCATGCCAATGCCAGGAGGCCACGCCACACCAAATGGCCACTGTGCCAGCTGGGAGTCACTTATGGATTAAAGAGCAAAAGTTGAAAATGCTCTCGGCTTGAGCTCATCTCCAATTGACAGACAGCCAGGCTTACATGGATATCGTGTCTTTCGTGGCATCAGGATATTCTGCACCAATTATTGACTTTTGCTGTTGCAATTTCAGAAATATGGCTGTCAGTTTGCACACAGCTAGCTCTCATAAACTGCAATGTAATAATGGCCAAGTTACCTGACTTTTCTTGGTGCTAGATCAGGGATAATTATTGACCAGGATCAGAGGGAGGGGGGGACACACACTCCATGATTCCTTTATTTCAACCTGAGGCCGATGAAGCACTCATTTCGCTATGTAATTAAATAACAGCGCCCCTGACAGTGCAACACTCACTCACTGAAGTACCATCTAGCTTGTGTAGCCAATCTAGAGGCAGATTTCAGCCAAATGCTTTTGGAACATAGGCATAAACACTATCAACAGAACTAAAGGGGCATTCTTCCAGTTTACTGACAATTAATCATAAGATAAGGACCTGTGGCATAGGAGGTAGTTTATTAGCATGGACAGCAGACTACCTAACAAATAGAAGACCGAGAATTGGAATTAAGAGGGCATTTTCAGGATTGCAACCCATAACTAATGATGTGCCACAGGGATCAGTGCTGGGGCCACAACTATTTATTGCATATATTAATGTCATGGGATAAGGGCAGGGAAGATACTGTAAACAGGTTTGTGGATGACACAAAAATAAATGGAAAGGCATCTGGTGAGGTTGACACAAAGAGACTACAGAGATATACAAACAGGTTAAGTGAGTTGGCAAAAATTTGGCAGATGGAATATAATGTGGGAAAGTGTGAGATTATTCACTTCAGCAACAAGAATAGAGGAACTGAATATTAGTCAAATGGAGAACGACTGCAGAAAGCTGCAGAACAGATGGTTTCGGGGTTCCAAATGGGTCTAGGTTAGTTTGGGAAACTTGGTCGACATGGACGAGTTGGACCAAAGTTGAACGTTGTATGACTCTATGACACTATGACTGTAGTTCACAAAAAGCTAGCATCTGAGTTCAACTTGCAAAAAAGGGAAATAAAATGTAATGTTAGCCTTTACTTCAAAGGGAATGGAATATAAAAATAGGGAAGTCTTGCTAAAACAGTACAAGGTGTTAGTTAGGTCATCCGTTAAATACTGTGAGTGGTTTTAAGTCTCCTTACTTAAGGAATAACATACTGGCATTAGAGGCAGTCGAGGGAAAGTTCTCTCAGTTAATCCTCGGCATAGACAAATTGTCTTGAGAGAAGATGTTGAGTGGTCTCTACATTAAAAGAATGAAGAGAGATCTTTTTGAAACATACAAGATTCTTTGGGGACCTGACAGCGTAGATGCAGAAAGGATGTATTCCCCATGTGGGAGAGTCTGGGACCAGAGGACATAATCTCAGAGGAGGAAGTTGCCTATTAAAGACAGGGATGAAGAGAAATTTCTTCTCTGATGGGAGTGAATTTGTTGAATTATTTACTGCAGAGCCTTATGGACACTGAGTTATTAAGTATATTCAAAGCCAAGGTAGATTTTTAATCAGAAAGGGATCAAAGCTTATAGTGAAAAGGCAGGATTATGAAGTTGAGGATTATTAGTAGAAGGAGGACTACATGCCCCCATCTACAGCAAGAGTGGAGGTTGAGAGGAATGACAGCATCAAGTTCCTCAGAGTGACAATAACAACAATTTGTCCTAGACTTCCCATGTAGATACGATGGTCAACAAGGCACAACACCTCATCTTCCTCAGGTGGCTCAGGAAATTCAGCATGTCCATAAGGACCTTCACCAACTGCTACAGAAGCACCATACTATCTGGGTGTATAAAGGCCTGTTAAGGCAACTGCTCAGCTCAGGACTGTAAGAAACTACAGAAGATGGGGTGCACAGCCCAGACCATATCGGAAGCCAACCTCCCATCCATGGACTCCATTTACACGTCTCGCTGCTGTGGAAAGGCTCCCAAAATCATTACGGGGGACAATGGCCTCGTGGTAGTATCACTAGAGTGTTAATCCAGGGACCAAGGTAATGTTCTGGGGACCCAAGTTCAAATCCCGCCATGGCAGATGATGTAATTTGTGTTCAGTAAAATCTGGAATTAAGAGTTTAATGATGACTGTGAATTCATTGCCTATTGTTGGAAAAAAAACCCATCTGGTTCACTTCTGCCCTTCAGGGAAGGAAACTGCCATCCTTACCTGGTCTCGCCTACATGTGACTCTAGACCCACAACAATGGAGTTGACTCTTAATTGTCCTGTGAGCAATTAGGGATGGACAATAAACACAGGCCTGGCCAGCAATGCCCTCAACCTTTGATTGAATAAAAAAAACCCATCTCACCCTGGTAATGATCCCCTACAACCTCTTCCATCAGGCAGAAGGCAGAGAAGCCTGAACGCACGCACCAGCAGGTTCAGGAACAGCCTCTTCCCCACCTTTATTAGACTGATGAATGGAATCTCTAGCCTCAAATAATGCAGATCTTGCTAATGTTGATCTCACTTAGCACACGCCCTGTGCAATGTTATTTGTATGGCTCTGCCTTTTTACAATCTCTGATCTGTATATCCTTGCTTACTCTGATCTGCCTGTACTGATTGTAAACAAAGCTTTTCACTGTACTTCGGTACACATGACAATCAATCAATCAATGAAACATGATCTCATTGAATGCTGAAGCAGACTAGATGGAATGAGTGACCTACTTCAGCTCCTATGTCTGAAGGTTTTATGTTCTTATTATAAATAATTAGAACAAAAAGTGAATGCTGCCATTTTTCTGTATAGAATGTTGGATATGGGTGTTAAATCTTTGAGGTTATTTACCAATTTCCAAATGATAATAGTTTATTTTAACTCTGAAATGAAGCACATCATTGTGTTCTTAAGCCCTCATGCTCGATTTAAATACTGTTGCAACAGCTTAATGTAAATTAATGCTGCAAAAACTATTTAATAGTTTAATCAGGGCAGTTTCATTTTGAATACCAACTTACTGTAAACATGTTTGAAGAAAATGTTTTATCTTCACTTTGATGTCTCCAGCAATTTTTTTTTCCAATTTCCTCTCTGCACCTTTCTAATTTTCAGTCTGGATGCCTTCAAATTGCTTCTCCATCCAATTATCCAATTGGTGTTCTCCTTAAAGTGTTTCCAACACCTTTTTGTGTTCCATTTGATTTCTCATTTCCCCATTCGACCGTTGAGACTCTGTCTTTGAAATATTCTGCTTAATTAATACAAGGAGATTGCCCAGTTCAAAACATTTTGTTTTATTCTGTACTGATTCCATTTATCTGCATTTGTGTTTTGCTGTTTAATTTCTTCAAACAACTTCCTCTGGTTTTCTCTGTTCCCATGACTTATTCAGAGAGTTCTGGTTACTATAGCAATGTCTATGGGTAAGAGGGACACCAATCATACAGATGCACAAACAGTGCTTTTCTGCTGATTTTTGTTGCTACACATTATTGGTCTGAGATTGGATGAATTGAAACCAAGTATTACATTTTATGCAGTTAGTTAAAGTAATATTTGGACAACAGCTTTACAATGTAAGAGCTAAAATTCCAATTATTACTGGTAGGCAACAAGTCTGCCAAATGATTGCGCTCCCTTGAAGTACCTTGAAATGTTCTCTATCGTTAGCACTTTAAATAAAAGTGAGTTGTTATTATAGATGTGCGATCTCTGTTCTTCCCCTCCCCCAACCTCGCAGTCTTTAAGCTTCCCCTCTATGTCCAGGCAGTACCAGATTAAAAATAATAAATGATGGCATATTTATAGTCTGATGATCTCCAATTAATTACTAAGGTAGCATGATCAGCTCAATTGTTTGCATGATTAAAAATAGGAACAATATACAAGGTTGTTTAATGTCTGAAATCAAAGTGCATTAAAAACAAAATGGACAACGGGGATTTGAACTTTCAAATCCAAAAAGTGATGATGGACAATGGGAATGCTCCACTTTAGAGTGTGTTATGGAGAATGACAATGGACGAGAATATGAACTAGAGCCTGCATTTAGATGGTGCCACATTTAAGAGTTGCGATGGTCAACAAATTAATTACCTCTGAAGGGGTAGTAACTGTTGATGGAAGATGTTGTAGACAGTTCTACGCTCAACAAAGTGTCACAAATAAAAAAGCAAACTGTGAATTATGGTCTTTATGGCCTGGAAAACACCTGGATCTTTCTCAAATATTGTCACTAAATCATTTTTTAGCCATTTGATAGTGGCAGAAAATGTTGGATATCCTAAATCCTAACCCAGGAACAGAGACTTCCCATTTTCAGAGGGCAGGGATTTTGGGGTTTTCACATACTTGTTTTACTGAGACAACTGGCTACTTAAGTGATCATCTGCCTCCATTGTCTGAATTTGGGACCCCCATTGTTTGCATTCAGAGCGTGGTGATTAGACCCAGTGAGCACAGGTTTGTTCTCAGTGTTTTCCTTTTGAATAGTCAGCATACCTCTCTGGAGGGTCGGGTACCATAGGGGTGAGGTTGATGCATCCATTGGTTATCCCTTGGGAGTGGGAGTCAGGGACGCTTTGGGGTGGTGAAATGTGCTTTACGATGGCTAATTCTGGGAAATAATATGTGCATGAACTCATCAGAACTGTCCAGTGTGCCAAGATCAGTCAAGAACTGTGTGAAGATGTGTCAGTCTGTCAAATATTCTCAAGAAATGTCAAAATTGGACAAGAAGTGTCATGGTGAAATGGTTTTTTTAATGAGTGAGAGCGATTTTTGTTTTGAAAAATTGAGTGTGGTCTACAGTATAGGTCTTGAAGGAATGGAATTTTATTTTCTTCTCCTGAAGATGTGGGTCCTTGTGGGTACTGGATGAATTGATATTATAGGTGAGCAGGATAGGGTAGTTAGTTTTTGATGTATAAGAAGCCAGGTGGAATGGGTAGAGGGACATAGGATGGCACTGGATCATGAGCGGGATGGGTGAAGGGAAATAGGCTGGCATAGGGAGTATGAGGGGGCATTGCAGGTGCGTTGAGGTCATTTGGTACATATGGGGGGGTTGACATGGATGAGGCATGGGGAGTAAGTGGGACTGAGGTATGTGTGAGACTTGGAGGGATGTTTCCTAGTTTGTTCTTCTATTTTAATGTTTGGATGTAATGTTGGAGACTCTAAAGTAGGCTTTCTGCTTTGTCCATTCCAAGAACTGACAGCTTCCTCTACCCTCCCTTTCTCTCAATGTATACTCCTTCCCCCAGACTAAAAGTGGGAAGTGCAGACATCCATTTTCAAAGGTTGATTTTGAGGAGCCAGGAATCCTTTCTCTCTGAACGAATATCAGCCTTTCTTCTGAGACATGATTGCTCCAATAAAGTGGCACCATTTCAGCACTGCACTGAGGCATCAGCTCAGTTTGTGCTGACATTGATAGTGGGCCTGAATCCAAACCTTTTGATGTTGGCCTGTCACAATTCCAGATGAGATTGCCAAAGTCATGTTACAACTTGGCTAGCGACCAATGTTGTTTTTGTGAAGTAGACAAAGAGTGAGATCCAGGGCATTGACTAAGATGATAAAGCCACAAAATTCCTTGGTTTTGCATGAACAGCGATACATTTTACAGTATAACCTTAGAACAGTAATCTACAAGGCATGCATAATTTATTTCTTGAGCTCAGAGAATTAAAACATGATAAATATAGGGAACAGATTGTGATTGAACTCCCCACAGTGCACATCAAATAGCAAATACAACCAAGACAGATCGCACAGATTTCTCAGCAGACATTAATGACGGTAGGTCATTAGATCTCATTAAACATTTAATCAATAATAGAATCAAAAGTTACGGGGAAGAGACAGAATTTGAGGATGATCAGATCAGCCACAATCTCATTTAATGCTGAAGCAGTAATGATGGGCTGAATGGCCAACGTTTGCTCCTATATTTTGTGGTCTTATGCTCTCAGCGACACAAGGGATTACAAGATTTCAATTCTGACCTGGCCTTACAGCTCCCTCTCACCAGCTGCTCCCTCATGGGGCTCCCTCAATGGCTGCTCCCATTCTGGTTAATGTCCCTTCTTCCTGGGTCTACACTTCCCTGGGCCCTTTCACGGCACAAATCCAGCTCTGCTCAAACAATAGCCAGGATGATTTCTGGATTGCTCTGAGTTCTAACCTAGTCTTGCTCAGTTGCAACTAGCCAGCTATTCTTGTGCGCTGTCCAACCTACAGTCTCAGCTGTATTAGACTTCTTGAATGTGCAGCACTTCCGTTTGCTCTCACTAAACACAGCTATTCATTACTGCTGTAAGATTTCTCTGAGACCACCCCACACAAAATACATGCAATTTAGCAGCATAATTAACAGCAGTGTTTTATAACATGGAGTTCTGTCTCTATCCACGTTTGCTTCTCCTGCTCATTACAACCTTTGAACTGCTCTT
Source organism: Chiloscyllium plagiosum (assembly GCF_004010195.1). Classification (NCBI taxonomy): domain Eukaryota; kingdom Metazoa; phylum Chordata; class Chondrichthyes; order Orectolobiformes; family Hemiscylliidae; genus Chiloscyllium; species Chiloscyllium plagiosum. The sequence goes on along the minus strand of NC_057732.1, from coordinate 49,912,917 downwards.
AAGTGACCTTTAAATTGTCCAGAGCAACCTATTCAAAACCTTGGAATCAACCCCTCCCTATTGCCTTGTAAGTCTTGGGTCTGACTGTGCTACATTATAATTCACAGACTGGGGGCTTACTCAGTAGAGTCATAAAATCATAGAGATGTACAGCACAGAAACAGACCCTTCAGTCCAACTCGTCCATGCAGACCAGATATCCCAACCTAATCTAGTCCCACTTGCCAGCACCTGGCCCATATCCCTCCAAACCCTTCCTATTCATATACCCATCCAGATGCTTTTTAAATGTTGTAATTGTACCAGCCTCCACCACATCTTCCGGCAGCTCATTTTATACATGCAACACTCTGTGTGAAAAAGTTGCCCCTTTGGTCTCTTTTACATCTTTCCCCTCTCACCCTAAACCTATGCCCTCCAGTTCTGGACTCCCCCACCCCAGGGAAAAGACCTTGTCTATTTACTCTATCTACGCCCTTCATGATTTTATAAACCTCTATAAGGTCACCCCTCAGCCTCCGACGCTCCAGGGAAAACAGCCCCAGCCTGTTCAGCCTCTCTCTCTGCAGATCAAACCCTCCAACCCTGACAACATCCTTGTAAGTCTTTTCTGAATCATTTCAAGTTTCACAACATCTTTCCGATAGGAAGGAGACCAGAATTGCGCACAATATTCCAGAAATGGATTTCACCACAGATCCAGGTGGCCTGGCTAAGTTAACTATTACAGGGAGAACGTTGTTATTCGCAGGAATCTGGAAAAGAGTCATCAGATGGAATGCAGGCTGGGAACTGATTGAAAAATGTGTGGAACAGTGTGGGCGTTGAACTGTTTGGTAGTGTGAGCTTTACCTTAAAGAATGGACAGTGTCAGGCAGGTGGATAGAAGAAAGATTTGCAGGGGCTGTCCCTGAGTATGATTGGGGCAAACAAAGTCCACAACAAGATAATATAACAAGACAATATAATGGATTGACATGGGAAGCAATAGGTTGATGGCTGTGTTCATTTGATTCCTTCCATACTCTGCTTCAACTTAAATATTACCTTGACATAAAACTTAGTTTGCAATTAGATTTTAAGAGTCATGTCCAAAATCTAATTGAAACTACTAAAAGAGATCAGCAGATTGTGATAAACATGTTTTAGCTGCTCAATGGTTTTCGGACCAAGTGTCATGTGTGGTCATAATATGAATAGCTCACTATTAATAGTTCCACACATTGTACAAATGAATAAGACTTAAGCAGTAATTTAAGAGGTCAGGAAGCCAAGTTTAAACTTCCACTTGAGGTCAATTAAAAATAATTTAAACTCAATAACACCTTTTTTTCCCTAATATCAATTCTGTTTAACCTAGAGCCCTTTTATCTTGATCCATACCTCTTGCAGTAAACTGCTATAAATCCAACTTTTTTTATTCAATCATGGGATGAGGGCATCACTGGATAGGCAGCATTTATTGCCCATCCCTATCTACCCAAAGGGCAGTTAAGAGTCAATCACATTGCTGGGGGTCTGGAGTCACATGTAGGCCAGACCAGCAAGGGTGGCAGTGTCCTCCCCTGAAGAGTATCAGTGAACTAGATGAGTTTTTCCTGACAATTGACAGTGGATTCATGCTCATCAATAGACTCCTAATTTTGTTTTGAATTCAGATTCCACCATCTGTTGTGAGGGGATTTGAACCCATATCCCTTGAATGTTATCTGGGTCCCTGGATAAACAGCTCAGTAATAATAGCACGATGCCAACGCCTCGCTTAATATCCAATGCATACAAATGGACAGTCAGTGCAGCACTGAGCAGTAATGTCCATTTGTCTGTGTTGGCTGATAAAAAGGAGTCAAAAAGCGAGATGCTGGAAAAGCACAGCAGGTCAGGCAGTATCCGAGCAGCAGGAGAGTCAACGTTTTGGGCATAAGCCCTTCTTCATAAAAATCAGTGGAGTCTTTGTATTTTTTTGTGATGCCTTGAGGTAACTCCATGCTGCTACTTATCTGCTTGTTCATGGTCTTAGATAGGTTTGCATTCTGATGTTCGAGAAACTGTTGTCCAAGTAAACATCCACTTTCAAGTTGGAGAAACGTTTTTAGTATTCGGTCATGGGATGACTGCATCACTGGCAAGGCCAGTATTTATTGCCCATATCCAATTTCCCTGAAAAAAGGTAGTGGTGAGTCCCCTATAGGCCAAGGGGTGTAGGATTATCTATAGCAATGTTGGAAAGGGAGATCGAAGCTTTTAACCCCAATAACAATGGTATGGTTCCAAGTGAAAATGGTGCATGACTTGTACAACAGTGGAGAGCAGTTAAGGATCTTAGAACTTGTCAGGAATGCAGAGGACTTACTAAAGGTCATGGTCACATCCGTGAGTAAGGGCCGTTCACTGGGAGGGAGCCACAGGTGGAAAGCACACCTCCTCCTTTTGGCCCACAGGAAGTGCTGATGGAGCACTTGTCATAGAATAGAATCCCTACAGTGTGGAAGCAGGCCATTCAGCCCATACTGACCTCTCACCCAGACTTACCCCCTACTCTACCCCCATAACCCTGCATTTCCCATGGCTAATCCACTTAGTCTGAACATCTCTGAACAATTTAGCATGGCCAATCCACCTACTCTGCACATCTTTGGCCTGTGGGAGCAAACTGGAGTTCCTGGACAAATCTCGCCCAGACATGGGGAGAATGTACAAGTTCCACACAGACAGTCACCCAAGAATGACATTGAACCCAGGTCCCTGGTGCTCTGAGGCAGCTGTGCTAACCACTGAGCCACCCCTTCAATGTGACTTCAAGGTATTCCTGGGTTTCCCAAGCTCAGGAAAGCGTTTCCTGTGATTGTTAAACTTAGATCCAAATTGTACACTGGAAGATTTTCTCCTGTTGTCAGAATCAAAAATGTACCACAAATTATGGAGTTGTTTTTCTATCTAAAAGGAAAGCATCTAAATGGTTTTGATTGCCAACTAATTAGCCTGAGAAGAAACAATTATAAATCCAACATTCCTAAATAACTAATCAAGATGTCTGATCCACATTTGTTTTTCAAATTCAGCAGTTACTTTTCTCTCGTTCATACATTATACAGAGGCTGTGTCTGATTGGGAGAATGTGTTCTTTGACTTTGTTGTTTGTTCCAGCATACTAGAAACCCACATCGAAAAACAACATTACATGTGAACCTTTGAGCTGCAAGCATATGGTTTAAATTCTGACAAGTACCGACTCTGACATTTGATGGTCACAACAGAGCTCAAATCTAGGAATACGTGCTCAGCTCAGTGTTATTTAACCTTAAGAGTCCTCATTTCAATTTGCTGTGTAAACTAATTTTTAAAATTGCATTCTTCATTATGGAGGGGGAGGGGGTTGAAATAACTGCACAGAGGCAGGTAACCCATCACCAAGTCATCCTTTCTTTACATGTGCACAGTACATAGTCTCTGACCAGCCAGCTCAGAGCCAGTCCCTAGATTGAAGAGACCTGTTCAATTCCCTGTTTATATCTTTATAATTTTTTTTCTGGTAATATTTTCTTTTCTTTTGCAGAGATTCTAATCTCCTAGTTATTGTTTTTTCACGTGTACGTGTAGGTGCAAGACACAATGAAAACACCAAGTGAAAATAACTTTATTAATATTCCACCACCAGGAAAGACATCCATGTGGCCCAGGAAGCAGTGCTGAAAATGTGTTGCTGGAAAAGCGCAGCAGGTCAGGCAGCATCCAAGGAGCAGGAGAATCGACGTTTCGGGCATGAGCCCTTCTTCAGAAATGAGGAAAGTGTGTCCAGCAGGCTAAGATAAAAGACAGGGAGGAGGGACTTGGGGGAGGGGTGTTGGAAATGCGATAGGTGGAAGGAGGTCAAGGTGAGGGTGATAGGCCGGAGTGGAGTGGGGGCGGCGAGCTCAGGAAGAAGATTGCAGGTTAGGAAGGCGGTGCTGAGTTCGAGGGATTTGACTGAGACAAGGTGGGGGGAGGGGAAATGAGGAAACTGGAGAAATCTGAGTTCATCCCTTGTGGTTGGAGGGTTCCTAGGCGGAAGATGAGGCGCTCTTCCTCCAACCAGGAAGCAGTGACAAGCAAAGCCCGGAGTGAGCTACGCTTACACGAAGGGGAGTGTAGAGACCAAATCCAATTAGAATTGGATGGAGAAATAAAATACTCCCTCTCCCCACCCACATGCCTCCACGTACCCATCTCTGCACAGCAAGCAGTTCAAACCTGGAATGCACTGCCTACAAGTGAAATGGAGACAAATTCAACTCGGGATTGAAGAGGCGTAATGTAGTGACTTAAATAGAAACATTAATGGAAGAAGGCAAGAACCCGTGCAGACATGAATGGCCTTCCGAATCACAACAACTCAATTATTCGCCGTGATCTTACCAAATGCTGGAGTAGACTCAAGGATTGCCTACTCCTGCTTGTTCCAAGAATATTAGATTAGATTCCCTACAGTGTGGAAACAAGCCCTTCAACCCAACAAGTCCACACCGACCCTCCGAAGAGCAACCCACCCAGACCCATTCCACTACATTCACCCCTGACGAATGCACCTAACATTATGGGCAATTTAGCATGGCCAATTCACCTGACCTGCACATCTTTGGACTGTGGGAGGAAATCAGAGCACCCAGAGGAAACCCACACAGACACGGGGACAACGTGCAAACTCCACACAGTCAGTTGCCCGAGGCGGGAATTGAACCTGGGTCTCTGGCATTTTGAGGCAGCTGTGCTAACCATTGAGACAAAAAGCACAAAACTACATCATTTAGGAAATAAGGAAAATGCTTCAATCCATTGCTAAAATTCAAACAGAAAAGGATTTTTATTTCCCTAACTTGCAATCTTTGAAGATGCATCAAGCAGGATGGACATAGGGGAGCCAGTACCAGTCCAAAAGGTATTATATGCAGTGCTACATAAAAGGGTACTCAACAAAATATGGTGTTGGGGAAACCGGGTGCAACAGATTCAGAATTTGTTAGCCAGTAAGAAACAGTGAGTGAGGATAAATGGGTCTTTTATTGTTAGCAACTTATAACCAGCAGAATGTTATGGAAATCAGTGCTGGACCTCAATTAGTTACAATCTATACTCATGACTTGGATGAAAGAACTCAATGTATGGTATCTAGACTTGCTAATTATACCAAGAATAAAGAGCAAAGAAAATTACAGCACAGGATCAGGCTCTTCGGCCTTCCAAGACTGTGACGATCCAGATCCTCGATCTAAACCTGTCACCTATTTTCTAAGGATCTGTATCCCTCTGCTCCCTGCCCATTCATGTATCTATCGAGATACATCTTAAATGACACCATCGTGCCCCCATCTACCACCTCCGCTGGTAACGTGTTGTAGGCACCCACCATGCTCTGTGTAAAGAACATTCCTTATCACCCTTAAACTTTTCCCCTCTCACTTTGAACCTGTGACCCCTAGTAATTAAATCCCCCACTTTGAGATAAAGCTTCTTGCTATCCACCCTGTTTATACCTCTCATGATTTTGTAGACCTCAGTCAGGTCCCCCCCTCAACCTCCATCTGTCTAAAGAAAATAATCCTAACCTACTCAACCGCTCTTCATAGATAGCACCCTCCATACCAGGCAACATCCTGGTGAATCTCCTCTGCACCCTGCCCAAAGCATCCACATCCTTTTGGTGATACTGTACACAGTCTGAATACAACTGTAATGTGATCTGCCAACTCTTGCACTCAATACCCTGTCTGATGAAAGACAACATGCTGTATGCTTTCTTGCCCACCTTCAGGGTAGAATGGACGTCAACACCCAAATATCTCTGTACATCAATTTTCCCCAGGACTTTTCCATTTACTGTATAATTCACTCTTGAATTGGATCTTCAAAAATGCACCATTTCGCATTTGCCCGGATTGAACTCCATCTGCCATTTCTCTGCCAAACTCTCCAATCTATCTTTATTCTGCTGTATTCTCTGATAGTTCCCTTCACTATTTACTAATCCAACAATCTTAGTGTCATCTGCAAATTTGCTAATCAGATGCGTAGGAATGCAAGTTATGAAAGGGTACAAAGAGTTTGCAAAGGGTGGCAGATAAGTGAGTTGGTGAGCAAAGATTTGGCAGACGGAGTGTAATATCAGAAAGCCTGACGTTTTTCTGTTAGGCAGGAAGACTAGAAAACCAGATAATTAGGTGAAATGGAGAAAGACCACATAAACCTGTGCATAGAGGGATCTGGGTGTCCTCATGAAGGACATATAAAAAGTGAGTATTGTGCCATTGAGATTTATTGAGAAGTGTGAGGTGATAGAAGTGGAATGATGGATTTTATTGCTAGGGCAATGAAGTACAAAAATTGGGAAGTGCTGCTACATCTATACAGGGCCCTAGTGAGACCACACTGACAGCATTGTTACAGTTTTACGCCTAACTGAATGAAGGATATAACTGCACAGGATGCAATTCTGATTAGGGTCATTTGGCTGGTCTTGGAATAAAACAGCTGTCTTTTGAGGAAAGATTTTGAGCAGATTATTGCTATACAAATTGGGGTTCAGAAGAATGAGAGGTGACCTTATTGAAACAAATAAAATTCTGAGGGGGTTAGACAGTGCAAATGTTGGGAGGATGTTTATTCTTGTGCGATGCCTGTAACTCAAAACACCATTTAAAACTTAGAGGATTCATGCTGAAATTATTAGATATTGAAATGATCTTCCCCGGAGACCAGCTGAGAATGGAACATTGAATATTTTCAAGACTAAGTTGACACAGACATTTGGATCGAAAAAAGTCAAGAGTTATGGCAGCAGGCAAGAAAGATCATCCATGATTTTACTGAATTGTGGAGCAGACTTGAATGGCCTAATTTTGGTCCAATGTATAATTTAACAAGCCAATCAAAAAAAAATTGTCAAATTGCTACTGTGAACTTGATTGATGTCTCACTCCAGATAATTGTTAGGATTGCTGTTACAAGTCAGATGGCACTATCCAAGATGACAATTCAAGATGTTGTTTTGATCAAAATTCTTCCCTGTATCACTCAACATAGCCAAGAACAAAAATTACCTGTTAATTTATCAAAATACCATCTCTGGGATAGAACTGCACAAACAAATCTAGCCACATCACTGCCAACAGAACACATAACTTGCTTCAAGAGATGTAAGGAGATAAAGGTTTTTGATTATAACCTTTTATTATTTTGTACAATATGCAATTTACCTTTAAAAGAATCAAATCTCAGTTTTTAGAAGCTTAAATAAATAAATCATTGTCTTTTTCACTGCTAAACATAATACGTGGTGGAAGTGAGGACTGCAGATGCTGGAGATCAGAGTCAAGAGTGTGGTGCTGGAAAAGCATAGCAGCTCAGGCAGCATCCGAGGAGCAGGAGAGTCAATGTTTTGGGCAAAAGCCCTTCATTAGGAATACATAGGTCCCCTTCTTCCTACAAATCTTTCGCGTAGACCTTTTATCTTTTTAAAATGGCATCTTTTCCTTTAGAATGAGCATGCCTCTGGAAAATTGCAGTTGTCTCAATATAATTGCCAAAACAGCTACAATATATTTCTATTTTGAACATTTTTTTAATTAAGGACAACACAGTATCTTTTACTGAATGTAACGAGAGTGATTTTTATAAATGACTTGGATGAGGAAGTGGAAGGATGGGTTAGTACGTTTGCTGATGACACAAAGGTTGGTGGAGTGGTGGATTGTGGGGAGGGCTGTTGTAGGTTGCAACTGGACATTGACAGGATGCAGAACTGGGCTGAGAAGTGGCAGATAGAGTTCAACTTGGAAAAGTGTGAAGTGATTCACTTTGGAAGGATGATTTTGAATGCAGAATACAGGGTTAAAGGCAGGATTCTTGGCAGTGTGGAGGAACAAAGGGATCTTGGGGGTCCATGACCATAGATCCCTTAAAGTTGCCCACCCAAGTTGATAGATTTGTTAAGAAGATGTATGGTGTGTTGGCTTTCATTAGCAGGGGGATTGAGTTGAAGCACAGTGAGGTTATGCTGCAGCTCTATAGAGCCCTGGCTAGACCACACTTGGAATATTGGGTTCAGTTGTGGTTGCCTCACTGTAGAAAGGATGTGGAAGCTTTAGAGAGGGTGCAAAAGAGATATACCAGGATGCTGCCTGGACTGGAGGGGATGTCTTATGAAGAAAGGTTGAGGGAGCTCAGGCTTTTGTCATTGGAGGGAAGAAGGGTGAAAGGTGACTTGATAGAGGTGCACAAGATGATGAGGGGCTTAGATAGAGTGAACAGTCAGAGACTTTACCTCTAGACAGAAATGTCTACCACAAGGGGGCATACTTTTAAGGTGATTGGAGGAAGGCTTAGGGGAGATGCCAAAGGTAGGTTCTTTTCACAGAGAGTGGTGGGTGCATGGAGTGCACTGCCAATAGTGGTAATAGAGTCAGATACATTAGGGACATTTAAGCAACTCTTGGATAAGCACAAGGAAGGTAGTACAATGACAGGTATGCTGATTAATCTGATCTTAGAGTAGGATAAAGGTCAGCACAAATTGAGGGCCAAAGGGGCCTGTACTGTGCTGTACTGTGTTATGTTCTAAAGGTGCCAAGAGTGTAGGTGGATACTGCATGGTCCTTCTCCAGGGACACCCAGGCCCGAACAAAACCGTGGAAGAGGGGCAGGTTGTCAGTAATCTCCTGTTTATATCTGTCAGCCAGGACTCCCTGATTGGCACAGGTTAACAAGCCCAAGCAAGGATCTCATAGTCAATGAGATCCACCCGGGCCTGGTCCCAGTCATTATAGTGGACGTGTGAATTTATTTTCTTAATTGCCAGCAGTTATTATCCTAATTGGCCTTCAGAAGACAGTAGACCTACTACTCATTACAAACAAACACACAAAGTAAGATCAGGAGTAGGCCATTCAATAATATCATGGCTGATCTGCTTGTGTTTTGGATTCCACATTCTGATCTCTCCGTGACAACCCTCTAGTTCCAGCTTAACAATATTCTATCCACCACTTCTTAAAAATACGTTTTACAGTCCCATCCCAACTGCTTTCTGAGAGAGACTTCCAAGTTACAAAACCTTCTGACAGAAAAAGAAATTTTCTCCATCTCTTGTCATAAAAGTGTGACCCTTAATTTTGAAACAATATTCTGTAGACCTAGTCTGATCCACAAGAGGAAATGTCCTTTCCATGTCTGAGCAAGCCAGTCAGTTGTATCAATCACTATGAAGTGTCAACAAAGACATGAAGTTGAACTGACCACCTGGCATTCACCTGGACACTGGAAAAGGCAATGGTTGACCATGCAAAGCCCTCCTCACTAACATCTGTGGGCTAGTGCCAACAATGGGAGAGCTGTTTCACAGACGAGCAGAAAAATGTGTTGCTGGAAAAGCGCAGCAGGTCAGGCAGCATCCAAGGAGCAGGAGAATCGACATTTCGGTCGGCAGTCCTCTCTTTCTCCCTGTTTCACAGACGAGTCAAGCAACAGCCTGAGATTGTCTATAGAGTATGATTCCATGAGTATGACAATGTCCCAGACACCACCATCATCATTCCTGGATATGTCCTGTCTCATCAGCAAGACAGACCCAGCAGAGATGGAGGCATAGCCAGAAGGAAGTTGCCCTCTGAGTCCTCAACATTGACCATGAAGATCATGAAATCTCATACCACTAGGTTAAACATGGGCAAGGAATCCTGCTGTTGATTACTATGCACTGTCCTCCATTGTGTGATGAATTGGTACTCCTCCATGTTGAACAACACTTTTAGGAGACACTGAGGGTGACAAGGGTGCAGAATGTACTCTGGGTGGGGGGTTTTAATGTCCACCACCAAGAGTGGCTCTGCAGCTGGTTAGGTCCTAAAGGATATAGCTGCTAAACTGGGTCTGCGGCAGCTGTTGAGGGAACCAACAAGAGGGAAAGACACACTGACCTCATCCTGACCAGTCTGCTGATGAAATGTGGCCATCACATTGAGAATACCCTCCATCGTGTTATGTGGCATCATCACCATGCTAAATGGGACAGACTGCAAACAGATCCAGCAACTCCAGACTGGAGATCCATGAGGCGCTGTGGGCCATCAACTGCTGCGGAATTGTACTCCAGCACAATCTGTAACCTCATGGCCCGGCATATCCCCCACTCAACCATTACCGTCAAACCAGGGATGCATGCCAGGAGCAACTCCAGGCATACCTGAAAATGAGATGTCAACCTGGTGAAGCTACCAAACAGGACTACTTGCGTGCCAAAAAGCAAGGGATAGACAGAGCTAATCGATCTCACAGTCAACGGATCAGATCTAAGCTCTGCAGTCCTGCCAATTCCAGTCGTGAATGGGGGGTGGATAATTAAACAACTCATTGGAGGAGGAGGCCTCGCAAATATCCCCACGATCGATGATGGAAGAGCCAAGCAGATTACTGCAAAAGATAAGTGCTGAGTGGATGATACCTCTTGGTCTCCACCAGTGGTCCCAAGTATTACAGATGCTAGACTTCAGTGAATTTGATTCAGTCCATGTTCAAGAAACAGTTGGAAGCACTGGATACTGTAAAGGCTCTGGGGCCTGACAACATTCTGGCAACAGTACCGTTGCTCCAGAACTTGCTGCTCCGCTAGCCAAGCTGTTCCAGTACAGTTACAACACTGGCATCTACGCGACAATCTGGAAAATTGCCTGTACATAAAAAGCAGGAAAATCCAATCCAGCCAATTACTCCCCCATTAGTCTCCTCTCGATCATCAGTAAACTGATGGAAGGTGTCATCAACAGTGCTATCAAGCAGCACCTGTTCAGTGATGCCCAGTTTGGGTTCTGCCAGGGCCACTCAGCTCCTGATTTCATTACAGCCTTGGTTCAACATGGACAAAAGAGCTCATTCCAGAGGGGAGGGGAGAGTGACAGTCCTTGACATCAAGGCTGCATTAAACCAAGTGTGGTATCAAGGAGCCCTAGCAAAACTGGAATCAATGGATATCAAGAAAAAGCTCTGCGCTAGTTGGAGTCATACATGGCACAAAGGAAGCTGGCCATGGTTGTTGGAAGTCAGTCACCTGAGTTCCAGGACACCTCTGCAGGAGTTCCTCAGGGTTGGGTCATTGGCCCAATCATCTTCAGCTGCTTCATCAATGACCTTCCCTCCAGGTCAGGTCAGAAGCCACACACAAGCTATTCAGATATCTGGGAGTCAGTAGTTGTTGACAGAAGGGTTTTGTCATCAACAACTGGTTACCACTCTACAGACCAATTGGTTACTTGTTAACGACTGAAGGTCACCTTGTACACATCCCCTGGTGCCAGTGCGTCTGCAAATTATCCCCACTGATTGAATAAACAACAGTGTAAACAGCACTTACAATAATGTTAGTAACTAGCTTTCAAAAAATACAACAATCTCTTCCACAATCCTTGATTTAGAAAAGCAGTCTGCAATCAAAAAACAGAACAAGAGAAAAGAAATGGTCTTTAAAATGCAATAAATTTTACTTAAAATGATAAAATAAAGTAGTAAATAATAATACTTACCAGCTTCTCACTTGTTTTTCTTATTAATACTTAATGTTTTTATTATTTTAATCTCCACTAGTAGAGACTCAGTCCCTCAGCAGCAATACTCAGCAATAATCAGCTTGTGATTTTCCTGTAATATTTTCCCTCAATTTCTGCTCTTGAATTTCAACCAGGAACAGGAATGATGGAAGAGGCAGAATCCTCAAGGCAATTTTTTTTATATATCCCCAAGGTCCTCTGGATTCTCGCCTTCTCTGGCCTGAAATTTTATGAACTCTCAGTTTCTTTGGTACTTTTTCTTTTCCTGAACTGCACTTCTCTGACCTTTCTCACCATGTCCTTCTTTCACTCACCCTTGTAACTGGTGCTGATTGCCTGAGCGATCTGAAAGAACTCTTCTACCTCCTTGCCCTCTACACTATTGCTATCACGTCTACATTCAGATAATTGAAGTCCCCCATTACAATTACTCTATAACCTTCACCCTTCCTGCAATTTCTTTGCAAATTTGGTTCGCTCCATTTTTTCCACAAGTTGGTGTCATGTAGACTACACCAAGAAATGTAATTGCACGTTTTTTTTGTTCCTTAGTTTGAGTCAAATTGATTCTGTGCTTGACCCCTTTGGGATATTCTCTCTGTCTTTGTTCAGCACTGTAATGTTCTCCTCAATCAATACTGCCATCCCTCCCCCTTTGCTTTCCATTAGAAAACACTCTGCTATATCTCTGAAATACTTTTGTGTGTTATCTTAATGAAGGCACTAACCTGTAACTGATAAATATACCACACAAAACAAATTGATGCAAACACTTTAACAGCTTGTTGCTAGTATTGCAAAATAGGAATTAATCTCATTTGTGTCTCTCAGTTAATCATCGTTCATCTCTGGTGTTTTGGTGACTGAAACTCCGCTCTCTAAAAGATTCATTTACATAGCAGTCAAATTACATTTTGTGTAGAAAGATGTTTCCTCTTATATTGTTGGAATTTATTCACAGGATGTGAGCATTGCTGGCTAGGCCAGTATTTATTACCCATCACTAATTGCCCAGAGGGCAATAGTCGTCCGCATTATTGTGGGTCTGGAGCCACATGTAGGCCAGACCAGGTAAGGATGGCACAGATTGCATATATATTTATAACTTTCCATGCATGAACCAATAAAAGGAAAGCCATTTGTAAATGTAGTGGTGGATATTTATTTTCAACCTTGTGCTGGTTTAATTTTGAATTCACAGAATATGTAAACACAACTTTCTCTGAAGTCCCACAATTTCGTATTCTTGTGTGTTCAAGATGTTGTTGCAGACTCATAGAGATATACAGCATGGAAACAGACTCTTCGGTCCAACTTGTCCATGCCAACCAGATATCCCAACCCAATCTAGTCCCACCTGCCAGCACCCGGCCCATATCCCTCCAAACCCTTCCTATCCATATACCCATCCAAATGCCTATTAAATGCTGTAATTCTACCAGCCTCCACCACTTCCTCTGGCAGCTCATTCCATACACGTACCACACTCTGTGTGGAAAAGTTTTTACATCTTTCCCCTCTCCCCCTAAACCTATGAAAGGAAATGGATTATACTTATTACAAAAAGGAAAACTGGTGAGTTAACCTAATCCTTTTTGTTTGCAGGAAAGATGTAATAACACTGAGTTATTGAAACAACACGTCTCATTTATTCACCACTTTAATAAAAAAAATCTCAAGACTCCTCATAGGGAGGGGTATGAAGCAATATGTGACACTGAGCTACGTGAGGGACCACTAGGGCAGATGATAAAAGCTTCAGTTCAGGAAACTGAAGACATGGTTATCAACGATGGAACAACAAAAATCATGGATTCTTAATAATCATTGTCAGTGCAGAAAGCTTGGAGGGTTGCAGCACTGATGGAAATTACAGAAGACCAAAGACATGGAAGGACTTGAAAATAGTACTTTACTATCAAAACCTAATCATTTTAAGTACATCTTCCCAGCTCGGCATGGCGGTTTCTTGGGTGTAGATGGTGATCTCTTGGCCTGGCCTTAGAGTGGACTTCAATCTTGAGGTGATTCCAGAATGATGTCCTGGCCTCATGAAACTTGAGGAGAAGCCTGGCACAGTCTGGTGTCAAGGCCTGATGCAGACTAGAGTCAAGGTCTGGAACAGTCTGGAGTCAAGGTCTGGGACAGTCTGGAGTCAAGACCTGGTGCAGACTGGAGTCAAGGTCTGGGACAGTCTGGAGTCAAGGCCTGGGTCAGTCTGGAGTCAAGGCCTGGGTCAGTCTGGAGTCAAGGCCTGGTGCAGACTGGAGTCAACTCCTGGGTCAGTCTGGAGTCAAGGCCTGGGTCAGTCTGGAGTCAAGGCCTGGTGCAGACTGGAGTCAAGGCCAGGTGCAGACTGGAGTCAAGGCCTGGGGCAGACTGGAGTCAAGGCCTGGTGCAGTCTGGAGTCAAGGCCTGGGGCAGACTGGAGTCAAGGCCTGGGTCAGTCTGGAGTCAAGGCCTGGGTCAGTCTGGAGTCAAGGCCTGGAGCAGACTGGAGTCAAGGTCTGGTGCAGACTGGAGTCAAGGCCTGGGTCAGTCTGGAGTCAAGGCCTGGTGCAGACTGAAGTCAAGGCCTGGTGCAGACTGGAGTCAAGGTCTGGTGCAGACTGGAGTCAAGGCCTGGTGCAGTCTGGAGTCAAGGCCTGGTGCAGACTGGAGTCAAGGCCTGGTGCAGACTGGAGTCAAGGACTGGGTCAGTCTGGAGTCAACGCCTAGGGTCAGACTGGAGTCAAGGCCTGGTGCAGTCTGGAGTTGAGGCCTGGGGCAGACTGGAGTCAAGGTCTGGGACAGTCTGGAGTCAAGGCCTGGTGCAGACTGGAGTCAAGGCCTGGGGCAGACTGGAGTCAAGACCTGGGTCAGTCTGGAGTCAAGGTCTGGGACAGTCTGGAGTCAAGGCCTGGTGCAGACTGGAGTCAAGGCCTGGTGCACACTGGAGTCAAGGCCTGGTGCAGACTGGAGTCAAGGCCCGGTGCAGACTGGAGTCAAGGCCTGGGGCAGACTGGAGTCAAGGCCCGGTGCAGACTGGAATCAAGGCCTGGGGCAGTCTGGAGTCAAGGCCTGGAGAAGACTGGAGTCAAGGTCTGATGCAGACTGGAGTCAAGGCCTGGTGCAGACTGGAGTCACGGCCTGGGTCAGTCTGGAGTCAAGGTCTGGTGCAGACTGGAGTCAAGGCCTGGTGCAGACTGGAGTCAAGGTCTGGTGCAGACTGGAGTCAAGGTCTGGGACAGTCTGCAGTCAAGGCCTGGAGCAGTCTGGAGTCAAGGCCTGGGGCGGACTGGAATCAAGGCCTGGTGCAGACTGGAGTCAAGGCCCGGTGCAGACTGGAGTTGAGGCCTGGTGCAGACTGCAGTCAAGGCCTGGTGCAGACTGGAGTCAAGGCCCGGTGCAGACAGCAGTCAAGGCCCAGTGCAGACTGGAGCCAAGGCCTGGGTCAGTCTGGAGTCAAGGCCTGGGGCAGACTGGAGTCAAGGCCCGGTGCAGACTGGAGTCAAGGCCCAGTGCAGACTGGAGTCAAGGCCTGGGGCAGACTGGAGTCAAGGCCTGGGGCAGACTGGAGTCAAGGCCTGGGGCAGACTGGAGTCAACGCATGGTGCAGACTGGAGTCAAGGCCTGGTGCAGTCTGGAGTCAAGGCCTGGGGCAGACTGGAGTCAAGGCCCGGTGCAGACTGGAGTCAAGGCCTGGTGCAGACTGGAGTCAAGGCCTGGGGCAGACTGGAGTTGAGGCCCGGTGCAGACTGGAGTCAAGGCCTGGTGCAGACTGGAGTCAAGGCTTGGGTCAGTCTGGAGTCAAGGCCTGGGGCAGACTGGAGTCAAGGCCCGGTGCAGACTGGAGTCAAGGCCCAATGCAGACTGGAGTCAAGGCCCGGTGCAGACTGGAGTCAAGGCCTGGTGCAGTCTGGAGTCAAGGCCTGGTGCAGACTGGAGTCAAGGCCTGGTGCAGTCTGGAGTTGAGGCCTGGGTCAGTCTGGAGGTCATGTGCCAGCTTGGACTTGGGTTGGAAGACCATTGTTCTAATCATTTTTCTTCTCTATTTAATAATTTATTCCTAAAATCTGCAATGCCATACTTTTTAACTTGTCTATTTTTCTAAGATCTTGTAACTGAAGAAGCTGTATCTCGAGATCTTTGGACCTAAAATGGCACCATAAGTAGTGACTTGTAAGCATTTCACTGCACTCTTTCGAGTACAAGTGACAATAAAGCTAATTCTAATTCTAGTTCTATTTACTGTGTTACATCTACATCCTCTAGAGTATATTAGTGATGGACTAAACAGATGCTTAAATCATGGAAAGTTAAAGCCTCATGGTTTCTCATTAATGTATTACTCTTTTCATTATTGGCAAGACTGTATTGCATCATTCTGAAACCACCTTTGGAACTTTGTCAATGTGCATATAAATCTTACTCATGACCTGGGCTTCTGTAACTCAGGAAAAAATGTGTAGCCTCTCATTTTTATCAAACATTTCTAGGCCCTACGTAGCAATAAAATTGGAAGTTATGTGCTGTACTTCAGCCAGGATTTCTGTCATATCAAGTTCTTTGATATCCCTGATCCCCATGAAGAGCAAGCCTTTGTCCCTATCTCTCACAGAGCTCCAATCAAGGACAAGGAGATATTCATGAAGTCTGGGCATACTCAGGATGTTCTGATAAAGCCATTCATAACATTATCACGGAGAGAGGGAATGGGGTGGCAGTGCGTTTGTTGCTTGACGTAATCCACAGTTTGCATCTTATTAAGTGCTAAGATTTCTCATGCGATGAAGCCATGTTATTACGTGATTATTTAGTAGCGGGTGGGATTTTTTTGACCACATTAAATGTCT
Source organism: Chiloscyllium plagiosum (assembly GCF_004010195.1). Lineage (NCBI taxonomy): Eukaryota > Metazoa > Chordata > Chondrichthyes > Orectolobiformes > Hemiscylliidae > Chiloscyllium > Chiloscyllium plagiosum. The sequence goes on along the minus strand of NC_057732.1, from coordinate 49,896,512 downwards.
TGGAGCAGACGATGGCATGAACTTTCCATCAGATTGTTTGTGGACAACCATTCAGATTTTGTTGATTTTTTTTGACATTTTTAGGGATATTATGGTGCACCTCTGGAGCAGGTGGGACTTGAACTCTGGACTCCATGATATCAGAGATAGGAACGCTACCAACTGCACAACAGACTCTGTTGTGGAAGGACATAAATAGATGTTCAATTAACAACAGTTGACAAAGACAGACAGGAAATAATCATCATTAAAAATGAAGTCAGCGTAACAATTTGTCCAATTTTCAAGAAAAACTTGACGCAAAGATATAACCACTGACCTGGCTCCAGTATTAACAAACACGTAAATCTAACAAAAATGGTGTTGCTGTGGCAACAAAATGCATTTTAGATGAAGCAAATGTTTTTCATTTAAAGGATGTGTACTTGAGATGATAGCATCTGTACAGAATATTAGCATATTTACTCCACTGGAACAGTTTAAAACCCTGGTAAATTGTGCAATGTTTAAAAGTTACAAAAAACAGTAGAGGCCAATGAGATTGTTTTTTCCTTAATTATTGTTTTAGGTATTATGTGAGAAAAACGCAAGTGAAAAGAAGATTCATTCGAAACTCACTCACCATTAATGTTGATATATAAGCCTCAAAAAATCCCTCCAAAAACAAACTGCAAATTTTATAGCAACAGAAAAGTGAATTTCCAGCATTTGTGTAGGTTTTCACCACTTTGTAATCTCACTTGCTTCCGTGGCAAAAAGATGGGCATCGATTGTTGTGTGCACAATACAGCCAATATCTCCTGATCAATCATTCACACCCAATTAAAAGGCTTTGGTAATTAAAAAATGCATTTATGGGAGGTAAATGGAAATTAACTGTGAGTAAAGCATGTCATGGCTGAACAAGGGGTTGTTTTATATAAGAGCCTAAGAATAATGAGCAGGCCATTCAGCCCCTCAAGTCTACTCCACCATTTAATACAATCATGGCTGATCTCATCTCACCCTCAACTCCTCTTTCTTCCCTTCAACTCCATAACCTTTCAACCCACCATTAACTAAAACTCTCTCTCCTCATTAAATCTACACAATGTCCCAGCATCCATGGCATTCTGGGGCAGTGAATGCTCCAGATTCATGACCCTTTGACAGAAGTAATTTCTCCTCATCTCTGTTTTAAATCTCCTACCCCTTATCCTAATAGTCCTATGACCTCTCATAGTTTGCCCCACATGAGAAAACATCCTATTTCTACTTTGTCAATCCCCTTTAGCATCGATAGTGAAGAAGGTGTTTGGTATGCTTTCCTTTATTGGTCAGAGTGTTGAGTACAGGTCATGTTGCAGCTGTACAGGACATTGGTTTGGCCACTTTTGGAATATTGTGTGAAGTTCTAGTCTCTCTCCTATTGGAAGCATATAGTGAAACTTGAAAGGGTTCAGAAAAGATTTACAAGGATGTTACCAAGTTTGGAGAGTTTGAGCTATAGGGAGAGGCTGAATAGGCTGGGGCTGTTTTCCCTGGAGTATCAGAGGCTGAGGGTTGGCCTTTAGATTAGATTTTTAGATTAGATTACATTACAGCGTGGAAACAGGCCCTTCGGCCCAACAAGTCCACACCGACCTGCCGAAGCGCAACCCACCCATGCCCCTACATTTACCCCTTACCTAACACTACGGGCAATTTAGCATGGCCAATTCACCTGACCTGCACATCTTTGGACTGTGGGAGGAAACCGGAGCACCCGGAGGAAACCCACGCAGACACGGGGAGAACGTGCAAACTCCACACAGTCAGTCGCCTGAGGCGGGAATTGAACCCGGGTCTCAGGTGCTGTGAGGCAGCAGTGCTAACCACTGTGCCACCGTGCCACCCACATAGAGGTTTATAAAATCATGAGGAAAAATAGACAAGGTCTTTTCCCTGCAGTGGGGGAGTCCAGAACTAGAGGCCATAGGTTTAAGGAGAGAAGGGTAAGATTTGAAAGGAACCTAAGGGGCAACTTTTTCACACAAAGGGTGGTGCTTGTATGGAATGAGCTGCCAGAGGAAGTGGTGGAGGCTGGTACAATTACAACATTTAAAAGGCATCTGGATGGGTATATGAATAGGAAGGGTTTGGAGGGATAGGGCCAAATGCTGGCAAATGGGACTAGATGAATTTAGGTTAATTGGTCGACGAGTTGGACCGAAGAGTCTATTTCCATGCTGTACATCTCGATGATTCTATGCGTCTATCTTGTACAGGTAGTTCTTTTGTAACGTGATTGTTGCGTTTTTGTGCAACCCTGTGTTAAAGAAAAACTCACACTTTTAAAAGTTTGCACTTTAGAAACAGTGTCCTTAGTTCATCCATCGCGAATTCACGTTAACGAAACATGTCATAACAGAACTAGATCACCTCTCTTTCTTCTGAACCCCAGAGAGTTGGGACATAAGCTGGTCAAACACTCTTTATTAGACAAACCCTTCATGTCTGGAATCAATCTCATGAACCTGTGATACACTGGGTGGAATCTTACAGCAGCTTGAATGTTGTGGGCCAGTGACTCAGGTGAAGCTATTCTCCATGTTGAGAGAAACTCATTGCATTTTCCAACAGAGTTCTGGGTGTCGAAACAAGATTCTCATTAAAGAATGTCGAGATGCTAATTGATGGAATTCATTGCCACAGAAGGCTGTGGAGGCCAGGTTGTTGAGTGTATTTACAGCAGAGATAGATAAGTTCTTGATTGCCAAAGGGATCATAAGTTACAGGGAAAAAGTTGGAGAATAGGGTTGAAAAGCCTGTCAGCCATGATTAAATGATGGACCAGACTTGATGGGCTGAATGGCCTAATTTCTGCTCCTATGTCTTATGGTTTTATGGGGATCTTTGATGAAGTAACTTCCTTAACAATGAAAGTCACCTTCCAAACATGCAGCTTTCTATTCTGCCACCGTCGTGAAAGGTGAATTGGGCTTGTTTGGATCATTTCAATAGGCACTTGAGTCAATCTCATTATTTTGGATTCAGAAGCACATTTAGGCACACCCTAAACTTGGGTCTAAAAATGAGGAATTCTGAAAACTATTGTGATGAGTCCAAAAGCAGCTGGTTGTGACTTCCAGTACACCACACCCAGTGAGTCAGAAGAAAGAAAACGTTTAATCATTTCTCTATAATACAAAAGACAGCTACCTGATGAAGGAGCAGTGCATCAAAAGCTAGTGTTTCAAATAAACCTGTTGGACTATAACCTGGTGTTGCGTGATTTTTAGCTTTGTTCACCCCAGTCCAACACCGGCTCCTCCATATCATCTTTTAATCCTGGCACAGTAACAATTAATGACATGGACTACTGCATTAAACTATGACAAAACACAAGTTGTGCATTATTTTCATCAAAGCAGTAAAACTTCATTAAAAAAATTGATGGGTTCAATGCAGAATATCAAAGTTAAATTATTTTGTATAATATATCCTTAATTAATTTCAGTTGAGTATTACTGCTTTTATGGAGGTCTTCTGGTACAGTGTCCCTGCCTCCAAAACAGAAGTTCCACCCAAGGTCTTGATGGGCGTAGGTCCTGGTCAGCTGTGATTGATGCAGTATGGTCCCTCTCAAGCTATTGGTTTTGGTGATCTGGTCCAGGAGATACTAACCATGGCAACAGACATACACGCATTCTTTGGTTTGCTCAGAGACCATTCAGTGAGGGGAAGCAATCAAGCTTCCTGTTTTTAGGCTGGATGGACTATTAGACCATATTAGACAATTGCTATAGTCTATTGACCATATCAAATAGACAATATCAATATCAATAGAAACAGGTGTAGGCCATTCTCACAATATGGTACTAGAAACATTCAAAACCATATATTAAAAAATGATTTGGACGTGCCGGTGTTGGAATGGGGTGGACAAAGTTAAAAATCACACAACACCAGGTTATAGTCCAACAGGTTTAATTGGAAGCACTGGCTTTCTGAGCGCTGCTCCTTCATCAGCTGGTTGTGGAGTATAAGATCATAAGACACAGAATTTATAGCAAAAGATTACAGTGTGATCTCATTGACATGTCATATTGAAAAAAAAATGGTTTGTTATTTTAACAAAAGAGTAATGCAGATATTTTCAGATATTAGAGTTTCATTTTCAAAAAAATACTGATTGTAAAAAACAAGATATGCATACAGATTGATGTTCCAAATGGGCTACTCTGAGTTGATATTTCATGATTTAGATTTTATTGTTGTGCTTAATTTCACATTGCATCAAGATTTCAATGCCACTCCATTGGAGCTTGTTGCTCTGTTTCACAAAAAAAAATAATTCACTGTCAATCAAAATGGTAAGTGTTTAACCAGTTGGTTTAAAGCTCATTTCATGCAACTCGACAAAATTGACAGAAATGACAATATCGCTAATCGTAATGGATCTATACTGATCTTCTTTCTACACTTCTCAAGTAGCTAATGAGTTATGCAAACAGCAGAAATGACACCTATGTTGACACCTAGGTGCATTATAATGTGCAGAAAACCTCACGCAAGATTGAAAATGATTCTCCATTACAGAATTTGCCGTAGATGTTCCCTTGTGGATTTCATGATAGAGAAATAGACTGATCTTATCTACATGTCAAAACATGCAGCTCATTCTTGGTGAAGAGCTTATGCTTGAAGCGTCGATTCTCCTGCTCCTTGGATGCTGCCTGACCTGCTGTGTTTTTCCAGCACCACATTCTTGACTCTGATCTCCAGCATCTGCAGTCCTCACTTACTTCCTACATGTCAAAACAGCCAATGAGTATATGCAGTGTGGTCAGACAGCTTTTTCAAAAACATATCCTTTCATGGGATGTAAATATCGCTGATAAGGCCAGTATTTGTTGCCCATCATTAATTACCCTCTTACTGAACGATTTGCTGGGGCCATTTCAATGGGCGGTTGAGTCAATCACGTAGGGTCGGATCCAGAGTCATATTGAACCAGACCAGTTAAGGATGTCGGATTACCCAAATATAGTGGAACAGGTCATGGAAACTGGTGAACTCAGCTCTGTTTTTCAGGGGCTGACAAGATATCAGAATATTGGCCTATCTTATTACAAGGATGGGCTGGGTGCTGGCAGGTGGGACTAGATTGGGTTGGGATATCTGGTTGGCATGGATGGGTTGGACTGAAGGGTCTGTACATCTCTATGACTCTATGACTGGGCATACACCGCACCCACAGAGATGGAGGGGTGAATGGAGGAAGAGGGTGATGGGTAATTGGTCAAGATATGTGAGAGGGGGTGGGGAGATTTTGAGTAGTAGTGGGGTGGAAGATGAAAGCCAGCAGTTTAACTCAGGCCTCTTTGTCAGCACCTTTCCCGATTTAAGCTTCTCCAAGAGAAGTGTCTGCAAAGATATTTGAGAGGCAGTTCAATAAGATTAAGCAGAGAAACTTAGTAGCTCTTAGTGAACACAGTGTGCACTAATTCTAGAAAGAGCAGCACGTGTTTTTGTCAAGATTTAGCCCATGTAGCTCTGTACCAAAGGAATCTGTGTTGTTCTGGGCTCCATAAGGATGCTCAGAGATAAACATAGAACATAGAACATAGAACAATACAGCGCAGTACAGGATGTGCATAAATCCTATCCCTTACAATTCTCTCTAAGACTTTGCCCACAACAGAAGTGAGACTCACCGGCCTATAGTTACTAGAAACTTCACTTGCTGCAAGAACACCATCAACTGATGCACGTTAGTCCACATCAACTGTACTGGCCAGCCAGTGTAAGTGCTTTCAATGAGTAAGTGTTGCACATTCCAAGGTCTAGGACTCCGTGTTGAATCTATCCTAAGAGAACAAGAGGATTGCTGGCTCTGACTCTGCTGCTCTGAATCTCCAGTTGCATCCAATTACCTCAATTTGCTTCAGTCTCCCATCTGCTTTAAAACTACTGACCGTATTAGTAACATTATTGCTTGGTTTAGGACTAGGCTCGCCAGTATTTTTCACAATCCATCGGGAGATCATTATTTTCTTCAAGATATTATTGTAATCATAAAACCCGACAATGATTATTCACTCTAAGGGCATTGCTTTCAGATTTGGGAAGATGTATTTGACATTATCCTTTCTCTTGGACTCTGAGTTTTAATACCAGGGTAAAACCTTCCTGTCAGACATGGGTTTCAAAATGAAATTATATACCTTCATTATAAGTAGATTTCCTAATAAGTAGAAGTCGGAGACAAAAAATACTACCTTGGGAAAAATACATGTTGGGAATAATTGGTTCACTGTGGAAAGATTACAAAGTTAAATTTGGGATGTCATCAAGCCATATGCGACATGTGGATAGTTTGAAGCCATGTCAGCTCCCTGTGGAGTTATCCAGGAAGTCTCACTTCCCAGCTGAAGGCCCATAGCCCTGTGGGTTATTTCCATCTTGGGGGAGTCAATGGCTGATGGGCATTAATCCAGTGGCCTGATTAATGCTCTGTGGATGGAGCTTCAAATCCTGCTATGGCAGATGGCAATAAAAGTCCAGAGTTGCAAGTCAACAATGTCCATGAAACCACTGTTGAATGAAAAAGGGAAAAGCCCATTTGGTTCAGTAGTGTCTTTTAGGAAGGAAGTTGCCATCCTCACTTGGTCTGGTTTATATGGGACTCCAGACCCACAGAAATGGCCCTATGGGCAACTGGCCTAGCCCATTTCCTGTGAGCATTTTTAAAAAATAATCTGTAGTATTTAGATTTTATTAAGAGGTTAATGATTAAGAAGCAATGGTCCAGAAATTCTTGTGGCCAGGTAATCATTCCCGCAGGAGTATGTTGGAGTTGTGCACTGGGACCCTGTGGAAATCCTGACACAGCTAACGTCATGGGAATTACTCCCGAAACTGACTTTTCCTTGACATAAGCAATCCTCCGGAAAAGTCCCTTAGAGCTTGAGATTTGAATGTGAATGAGCTTTACTGTCACATGTACTCACATGAGTACAGTGAAACGTTTACAAGTCTTCACTTACAGCGCCATCTTAATACGAAGGTCTCTGGGTACAGATTCTTGAGAACAAATTCTCAGGGAAAAGAAATTAGAAAGGTAAAGAAATAAGAAGTCTAGAGTTACAGATCCTTAAAAGTACAAAGTCAAACGAATAAATTAGAAAAATGAAGAAAAAGAAGTTCAACATAACAGCACTTCCATGATAACTTAATTTAAGATAAAAAGAAATTTAAACAAAAGGAGAATTTAAGACAAAGTCCACTTTGTCTATTTCATGGTTCTGGCCTTGTCGACTCGATGCCCCCACACCCCACCTCCCCCCCACCAGTTGGAATCCTGTACCCAGAAACACCCCATCTTCAGGCACCGCCATAGCTGCCTAGTTGAAGGACCTACCAGGTCACAGTGACAAGGAATGGCTGGATCCACACCACATTTCCTGCTGCAGCAGCCTCTCAGAAACTCCTTTCTCACCCATAGCTGCCTGATTTGTTAAATTTGAGACAGTATGATACTTGTAGGAAATCCTGTATCATTAACTCCTTTAACCAGGGGCGACGTTACCAAAACATCAGGTGAAAGATTTCCAAGAGTTTTTGACTGATTTAAGCTTAAATGATAGATACCCAGGAAGCGTTAGAAGATTAGATATCTGCTCTAAATCCTGAGTAACTGTTAACTGAATGCCCAAATCACCAATAGATTCACAATAACTCCTTCAGCCTGGTCCCTGACAACCCCATCACTGACAACAATAAAGGGAAAGGGTCAGAGGTCACACGAGGTTGTAGTCCTACATGTTATTTGAAATCACAAGCTTTGATAGCACTGCTCCTTTATCAGGTGAAGTGGAGGGGAGCACACAGGCACAGGATTTGTATGCAAAAAGATAATTCCACATAATTAAGAGTGTCAAAAGATAATGCAAATAGTGGAGAGTCGACAGGCTGAATAACAAGTCTTTGCAGGTGATGAAAAGTATCAACAGCTGAACAGCAAATGAAGGGATAACCTATGATCCGATTAGTACTTACAAAAAATCATAAGTAAGGTGGTGCTAGAGACAAACTAAATGGCTGGAATAACAGGATAGGTATCAGAGTCACATGGTGAGGCATGACAGTGGCGTTTTCCCCTCACCATTAAAGGGCATAATGATCAAAATGTGATTGCCTGTTGTCGTAGCCAATCAGGGTCAGAAGTAGGGTTTTCAACTCTGATTGGAAAATGTGGGCCATTGTTTGGGGAGAAGTGATAGGAGTCTTTACTGAATAGAGCTCAATCTGAGAATCCTTGGCGAGGGCAGCAAAACACTCCCTTCCCCATGATGACAACTTCCATATTACTTGGAAAGAAAAGGAACACTGCACTGACGATGATGTTCCTTACCCCAAAACACAAAGAACTGCAGGTGCAGAACATCTGAATCAAAAATAGAAAGTGTGCATTTCTATCACACTCTGTTTCCGTGCATCTTAACTCAGTAAGCGTCAAAGGAATGTAATTAGAATCAATCCTGATGAATACATCAGCAGTAGTTCTGAGGTGGGCACTGTCATATCAGTTTCATTGTTCTGTGCTTCCAATTTGCATTCTTAGCTAGAATTCACACCTGATGTACTCCTTATATTGTGTCTATGCTTCATTGTCTATTGGTAATAAAAATATCTCAGGGACATCATAAGTTAAAATGAACTTTTTAACGTGTCACTGATATGCATCATATTTTTGTGACAAAAGTGAGGACAGCAGATGCTGGAGATCAGAGTCTAGATTAGAGTGATGCTGGAAAAGCACAGAAGGTCAGGCAGCATCCGAGGAGCAGGAAAATCGACGTTTCAGGCAAAAGCCCTTCATCAGGAATATTTCTGTGACCTATTCTATTATTACTTATGAATTAGTAACTGTCTTCAACCATGTCTGAACTCCAAATTTAACTTGGCAAAATTTGCAAAAATTTGCCACGTAACATTGATGTTCAATGTAATTAGGATTTCTGAGTCTTTTTGATCAGTCTTTACTTGTCGAATATTAGAGTTAGGTTCATTGCCACATTTATTCAAGTACAGAAGTACAGTGAAAAGTTTGCAATGTGTTAAAGTACGTTTGCATTTGAAAGTACTCAGGATTATTTTTCACTGTTAAGTCTGTTCAGGAAAGAGCTGATAGTGGAAATGACCAGTGTTTCATGCGTTGTGTGGGGGCTGTTTCAAGCCTGAAGTGAACTCATGTGGATTAGGATATCTATTTGCCTGGTTAAAGTAGAAGTGTCTTTTTGAGTAAACAGTATGAAATTTATTGCAATACTACAACTGGTTCCAGTTTATGTGACTATGAACTATACGCTTTAGAGATTGTTCAGAACATATTAGATCCTGGTCAGCCTTCTCTACTTTGCTCTGCATTTCATCATCACATATTGCACTCAATCAAGTATTAACCCTTTCTGACCCTATCAGACCCACAAACAACATCTCACCCAGGTCTTTTTCCTCATAATTTTATTATATTATTATCATAATATTTGTACATTGACATTTAATACTACCCCAATTCACATAAGTCTGAATTCACAAAATCAGATCATCTGGAGGTTTCATTATTTTCTGTGAATGTGTTCATTCCGAACTGAGAGGAATGGTGCTTTCTCAGGATTTCAATAATTTTGCCCAATGTTTAACTTCTCTCTTGGCAAGTGATAAAATCCAATATTTCCAATTGTGCAGTTATGTGCTCAGATTCTGATTTACTATTCACTTCAGAAGGCTTCTATACTTCAAGAATTAACTGCACCAGGATGTCAAATTTTATATTCTATTTCTAAAATCAAATCTTCTTAGCAATTCTATTTCTGAAGCCATAGCTTTCTACTGTGATTAGATTGTTAAATGGTTGTTAAATGTTTTATTCTGCTTTAATGACAGTTCTATCACACTTCACTGATGTACTGTGTAGTTTTCCTGAACTTCAAAGCCTTCTTATGAATCCTGCATTGTCCTTGCCTCATGAAAAAAAGTGTTCAATCGGAACCACGTACCTCTTTAAATTATCTATTTTACACAACTTGGGAGGGCTTGTATCCCCTATTCTCTGCTTCTGGTATATTTGAATTCCTCTCGTTGTTATTTGCAGGTTATGTGAATACGACTGAAATTATTACAGTGACAGTTGGGAGCACATAAACCCTGGTTCTATCTTCTATGAGCTCCTTCCTTACTTTGACCAACTACCTATGATATCTTCACAGTGGGTAGTGCTCACTGCACTCAGTCAGACCCTGCCAAAACCAGAGTAACATTACACACGGCCCAACTTCATGTTTGTTGTTTTTGACTCTTTGGCCAATTGTGTGCAAAATGGATAACTCATCCACTGCTGACCCATTTCTTACCAATAACAGTGAAAGTTCACCTCATAGATCTTGGAAAGGAAAAGAAATGCAAACCTTCAGAAAAGATGCACCACCGGCCAACATGATCGTCTTTGCTTGATCTTGCTCTCACATTCCTATAACAACATATTCCTCTTCTCCATTCAGATCTTTTCATTCAAAACTCCCTTAATAAGTGTTCAGGGAATGGTCTGGAGTTGGTGGTTTTGGAATATGGAGTTTGTAGCAGAAACTGGAGAACATTTCTGTTTATTTAATATTGAGTGTGGGGCAGACCATGTGACAAAATGTTGAAACAGTGAAGGGATTGAAAGAATGATGGTGAGGTTGGGTTTAGGGTCAATGGTACATGTGTGGATCCTGATGTACTTTCAGTTGGCGTTGCCAAGGGCTGTTTGTAGATGAGGACTTCAACAAAACCAGGGCAAGGATCTTGCAAAACATTCAAGGTAATGGATTAGGCAAAGGAAGAAACGTCATTGTGTAGCCCCTCTGGGACTACAATGAGTTGGATATGGATGGAACTGAGTGAGTGAAGTTCATTCCAACAGGACAACAAGTGGAGAGGCATTGGAGGAGGATGATGAGGTCAACCATATGAAAGGTTGCAAAGAATAAGGAAGGCTAGCTTACCATAGTCACAGTCACAAAGGATGGAATTCCATAAGGGTCATTTCAGGACTAATTAATTATTTCAATGTTCCCATAGATATAAGCAAATTTAATAACTCAAAGATGTGTCTGTGCAGTTTACGGGCTACATCAATGACACGGTGGCTCAATGGTTAGCACTGCTGCCTCACAGCACCAGGGACCAGGGTTTCATTCCAGCCTCGGATGACTGTCTGTGTGGAGCTTGCACGTTCACCCCGTGCCTGCATGGGTTTCCTCCGGGTGCACCTGATTCCACCCATAGTCCAAAGATGTGCAGGTTAGGTGATTTGGCTGTGCTAAATTACCCGTAGTGTTCAGGGATGTGTAGGTTAGGTGCATTAGTCAGGGGTAAATATAGGGAAATGTGTCTGGGTGGGTTACTCTTTGGAGGGTCAGTGTGGGCTTGTTTGGCTGAAGGGCCAGTTTCCACACTGTCGGGATTTCACAAATAGATGTAGATTTTATTTTTATTACGTGTACTCGAGTACAGGAGTACAGTGAAAACTATAGGGGACCTAATAATTTCCTAAAGAAATAAATCTGTAGTTCTGGTGTCTACATTTTCTAAGACACTGTGGCCTACAGTATGTCCTCAAAATCATTGCATTCCTTTCTATTGTGCACTCTTCCAGAAGGTGTCATGAAATTTGATGCGAATGGTGCTTTACAAAATGCAAAGCATTTCTTGAAGTAACTGCATGTGTTCAAGTATGAAATGAAATGAAAATAGCCTGAAATATATTTAGAATCCTGGTCCTTTCACATATTATTGCTGTCACCCCCCTGAGCTTTATCAAAATAGGTCCCAATTAGGAGGAAACTAGATTCACTCATCAATTAGCCTCCAACATATAGCTTCCACAAGACAATACGCAGCTTATGGATCTGAAGAAATTGGATTCCTTTGCATTAATAATACATGTAACCTATTTAACTGAATGTAAATTCACAACAAAAACTAACCTTCCTTGCAAGACATTGTGTAAATACAGTCTAACCAGTGCCTTTTTATGAATTAAAACTTTAGTACAACCGAGGGAAATAGTCAGGAAATGTAATGAACAGAGGAGTGAAGGAAAATATACGATAAATTCATAGGAAAATTAGCTAGGACTGATCATATTTTGAATATTTTCTAAATTAAATTTAAAGTTTGTTTTTCTGGCCTGACTTCTAATCAGTGTACAATGTTATGTTTCATAGGAGAGGGAAGATTATTGTGCAGCACATCACTCTTTGGGATTGAATTAGTTTCCTTTCAAGTAAGAGTCACCATAATCCCAGAGAGCCGTTCCCTCAATGCAGAGAGTCAACGTGTGGTGGGTTTAACCTGAGGGTCACAATGCCTCAGATGAGGGATGAGGTTGAGAAGGAGGGATGTTCGTGATAACCTCAGCTGGCATGGGAACTGAACCCATGCTGTTAGCATCAATCTGCATTGCAAACTAGCCAACTGAGCTAACCAAATGCCTAGGAGAAAGTGAGGACTGCAGACGCTGGAGATCAGAGTCGAGAGTGTAGTGCTGGAAAAACACAGCAGGTCAGGAATCCTGATGAAGGGCTTATGCCTGAAATGTCGATTCTCCTGCTCCTTGGATGCTGCCTGACCTGCTGTGCTTTTCCAACACTACACTCCCTAACCAAATGGCTAGGTGGTTCACTGGTGATGGTGCTCTGGGATCAAGCTGACTCCATGATGCACTCTTTTCACCATGATACCTTTCTTTTGCTATATTCAGGGGATATGGGTGTTGCTGACTAAGCCAGTACTTACTGTCCTTGGTGATAGACAGCTGCTTTCTTGAACCGCTGCAGTCCATGTGGTGTAGGTATTTCTACAAGCGATTAATTAAGGTGTGCCAGGATTTTGACCCAGTGACAGTGCAAGTTATGGTGTTCCCATCCATCCGTTGCTCTTGTCGTTCTAGATTTTAGTGGTCGTGCGTTTGGAAGGTGCCCCCTAAGGAGTCATAGAGATGTACAGCATGGAAACAGACACTTCGGTCCAACCCGTCCATGCCGACCAGATATCCCAACCCAAGCCAGCACCCGGCCAGCACTCGGCCCATATCCCTCCAAACCCTTCCTATTCATATACCCATCCAAATGCCTCTTAAATGTTGCAATTGTACCAGCCTCCACCACATCCTCTGGCAGCTCATTCCATACACATACCACCCTCTGCGTGAAAAAGATGCCGCTTAGGTCTCTTTTATATTTTCCCTCTCACCCTAAACCTATGCCCTCTAGTTCTGGACTCCCCGACCCCAGGGAAAAGACTTTGCCTATTTACCCTA
>NC_057732.1:49777939-49882674 GCF_004010195.1 Chiloscyllium plagiosum | reverse complement strand
GCAACATCCTTGTAAATCTTTTCTGAACCCTTTCAAGTTTCACAACATCTTTCCAATAGGAAAGAGACCAGAATTGCACGCAATATTCCAACAGTGGCCTAACCAATGTCCTGTACAGCCACAACATGACCTCCCAACTCCTGTACTCAGTACTCTGACCAATAAAGGAAAGCATACCAAATGCCTTCTTCACTATCCTATCTATCTGCGACTCCACTCTCAAGGAGCTATGAACCTGCACTCCAAGGTCTCTTTGTTCGGCAACACTCCCTAGGACTTAAGTGTATAGGTCCTGCTAAGATTTGCTTCCCCAAAATGCAGCACCTCGCATTTATCTGAATTAAACTCCATCTGGCACTTCTCAGCCCATTGGCCCATCTGGTCCAGATCCTGTTGTAACCTGAGGTAAGAGCTGAAAAATGTGTTGCTGGAAAAGCACAGCAGGTCAGGCAGCATCCAAAGATCAGAAGAATCGATGTTTTGGGCATAAGTCCTTCTTCAGGCTTATGCCCGAAATGTCGATTCTCCTGTTCTTTGGATGCTGCCTGACCTGCTGTGCTTTTCCAGCAACACATTTTTCAGCTCTGATCTCCAGCAACTGCAGTCCTGACTTTCTCCTAGTAATCTGAGGTAACCCTCTTTGCTGTGAACTACACCTCCAATTTTGGTGTCATCTGCAAACTTATTAACTGTACCTCTTATGCTCGCATCCAAATCATTTATGTAAATGACAAAAATTAGACGGCCCAGCACTGATCCTTGCGGCACTCCACTGGTCACAGGCCTCCAGTCTGAAAAACAACCCTCCACTACCACCCTCTGTCTTCTACCTTTGAGCCAGTTCTGTATCCATGGGTATATGAATGGGTATATTGGATGGGTATATGAATAGGAAGGGTTTGGAGGGATATGGGCCGGGTGCTGGCCGGGTGCTGGCTTGAGTTGGGATATCTGGTCGGCATGGACGAGTTGGACCGAAGGGTCTGTTTCCATGCTGTACATTTCTATGACTCTATGACTCCTTAGGGGGCACCTTCCAAACACACGACCACTAAAATCTAGAATGACAAGAGCAACGGATGGATGGGAACACCACAACTTGCACTGTCACTGGGTCAAAATCCTGGAACACCTTAGTTCATCACATTGTAGAAATACCTACACCACATGGACTGCAGCAGTTCAAGAAAGCAAGTGTCTATCACCAAGGGCAGTATTCCATGTACTCCCTGTATTCCATGAGATCTAACCTTGCTAATCAGTCTCCCATGGGGAACCTTGTCGAACGCCTTACTGAAGTCCATATAATCACATCTATTGCTCTGCGCTCATCAATCCTCTTTGTTACTTCATCAAAAACTCAATCAAGTTTGTGAGACATGATTTCCCAAGCACAAAGCCATGTTGACTATCCCTAATCAGTCGTTGCCTTTCCAAATACATGTACATCCTGTCCCTCAGGATTCCTTCCAACAACTTGCCCACCACCGAGGTCAGGCTCACCGGTCTATAGTTCCCTGGCTTGTTTTTACCACCTTTCTTAAACAGTGGCACCACGTTTGCCAACCTCCAGTCTTCCGGCACCTCACCTGTGACTATTGATGATACAAATATCTCAGCACGAGGCTCAGCAATCATTTCTCTAGCTTCCCACAGAGTTCTCGGGTACACCTGATCAGGCCCTGGGGATTTATCCACTTTTAACTGTTTCAAGATATCCAGCACTTCCTCCTCTGTAATCTGGACATTTTGCAAGAGTCTGGGATATGCATCTGCAATCCAGCTTAGAGTCATAGAGATGTACAGCATGAAAACTGATCCTTCGGTCCAACCTGTCCATGCTGACCACATATCCTAACCTCATCTAATTTCATTTGCCAGCACTTGGCTCATATTCCTCTAAGCCCTTCCTATTCATGAACCCATCCAGATGCATTTTAAATGTTGTAATTGTACCAGCCTCCACCACTTCCTGTGGCAGCTCATTCCATACACGTATCACCCTCTGTGTGAAAAGTTGTCCCTTAGGTCCCTTTTATATATTTCCCCTCTCACCCTAAACATCTGAACTCCCCCACCCCAGGGAAAAGACCTTGTCTATTTACCCTATCCATGCCCCTAATGATTTTATAAACCTCTATAAGGTAAGCCCTTAGCCTGCGATGGTCCAGGGAAAAAGCTCCAGCCTATTCAACCTCTCCCTATAGCTCAAACCCTCCAACCCTGGCAACATCCTTGTAATGTTGGTAAAAAGGAGAGTTACTTGTTGTGATGTTTCAGGGTTTTGTGCCCTGGCAATGTGGAGCTGTGATTGACTTCTGTAACTGAATGACGGCGAATTTAGGCTACTTAAGATAAATTGGAGAAGATTCCATGAAAGGACCTGTATCTTTGTTGCTGGTTATTACAGAATACGCTTTATCTGATATTTTGTATGAAGAAGCTGAATATTCCATTGTCCAGTGACTGCGTGGGTCTTTAAATAATGGTATGGAACGGAGCATCCTTCCACTTGCAGCACCTAATGATGGAAACGACTACTTTCAAGTCCGATAAAACACAATCAGCTACTGCTTCAGGTTCTGTGCACCATAGAAATGTCTCGGCATCATAACTGTGCTGTGCCCTATTGACATCTTCCATTTTTCGACTGCAATCATCTTTCTATGGTGTATGTCTGTCTGTCTGTGTGTGTATGTGTATGGTTGCCAGTTTATTTTACAGAGTGTTCACATGCAACAATTATTTCCCAGGGTTAAATGATTTTGTAAGCTTTCAGCTCATGTACGAGACATTGAAAGAAAGACAAATGTTACCATAGAGAGGCTATTTGAATGTAAGAAAATACTTTAGAACTGAAATATTAACTTTAAGTAGAATAAAATCTCAAAGTAATTTCAATTAGTGAGTTTTGAGAAGATTTGTAGCCCAGGTTGATGTGCTGGATGTAGGTTTGCTCACTGAGTTGGAAGGTTTGTTTTCAGATGTTTTGTTACCATACTAGGTAACATCATCGGTGAGCCTCCGGTGAGGCACTGGTGGTACGGCCCGCTTTTTATTTATGTATTTAGGTTTCCTTGGGTTGGTGATGTAATTTCCCATGGTGATGTCATTTCCTGTTCTTTTTCTCAAGGCATGGTAACTGGGATCCAAGTCAATATGTTTGTTGATACAGTTCCACGCTTCTAGGAATTCTCATGCGTGTTTCTGTTTGACTTGTCCTAGGATGGATGTGTTGTCCAAGTCGAAGTCGTATCCTTCCTCATCTGTATGTAAAGATACTAGTGAGAGTGGGTCATGTCTTTTTGTGGCTCGTTGATGTTCATGCATCTCGGTGGCTAGTTTTCTGCCTATTTGTCCAATGTAGTGTTTGTTACAGTTCTTGCAATGTATTTTGTAAATGACATTAGTTTTGCTTGTAGTAAAACTTCACTCCCATGAAAACTGGCTCTCCTGCATTTTTCGTTTGGGTTTAATTGAAATGTGGTAATTATGTGCTAAAACGAGAAAAGTAAAAAAATTACAACTGACCAAGTGGGAATTAAAATAAGTGCACCCCTCTTTCCTTAGATGCAACACTCCAATTTAAGACTCAATTTTGCATATTTATCAATCTATTTTATATGAAACTAATACATCATTTGAATGGTGATTCATCACTTGTATCAAGAGATGGTGGCCTAGTGGTATTATCACTTGGATCTGTTAATTCAGCAAACCCCAGTCATGTTTTGGGTACCTGTGTGCAAATCCTGCCATGATAGGCTTTGAATTCACTACAAGGCTGGTATTAAGAGCTTACAAAATTGGCGAACACAAAATCGTTGTTGATTGTCAGGAGGGAAATCCACCTGTTTCATTAATGTCTTTAGGGAAGGAAACTGTTGTCTTTACACGGTCTGATCTACATGTGACTTCAGATCCAGAACAATATACTTGACTCCCAACTACCCTTTGGGCAGTAAATTTTAGCCTAGCCGGCAGTGCATGTGATTCAGTTTTTAAGTATAAAATGCTTCATTCTGATAAAGTAATCATAAATCTATATGCAGCACACTACTGATGCTCCATTACAAGTGAACGGAGATAATGAAATCCTATCTTGCTGTTAGAAAGACAATCAACATACTCTGCTTAAACACAAATGGAGTTCCAAATATTTTTTGCCGAAAAACACAGGATAAAAGATCAATAATACAAAAAGCCTCTCCATGTCAGGAAAGAGACTCTGACTCCATAACTGCTCCGATTAGGAAGTCAAACGTTGTCCTTTAATTATCCAACTTGCAACAATGACAGACACCAGAATATGCAAAGGAATAGCATTTGAGCAAAAAGAGTTGGGTTCAGGTGGATTTCAACAAATCTGTACAATATTTCTCAATAAACATAAACATTTTTTAAAAAGCTTTAAAGCAAAAAATGAGCACTATGGAGCAGTCATACACCATAGTCACAGCACAAATCCTGCAGACGGAAGTTCGTTCTGTTGCAAAATCAATAGTTGCAGACATGTTGAAAATCTCCAGAATTGCAAAACATCAGCAGACAGCAAACTGACTGTAAAAACCCTGCAGGGTATTCATTTTCTGAACAATTTTGGTAAAATACTTCAAAAAAGGAGGAATAAAAAGCAAGTATGTGGATTGAGGAGCCTGGAGTACATTTGCTTTTTGCTGAAAACAAATTGTCGACATCACGAAATGGGCTCGCCTCTGCACAGCAAAGCGAAGTGACAGTGAGTTGGACAAACCATCAGCACATTCTAATCTGTCCATGTCTCGGAGTTACGGCTTCAGAGGCTATTCATAAGCAGATCAGTAGACGTTTAAATGAGCAGCCATCTGTCACATATATTACACGTAAAACGTGGAACCCCAGTTCAGGTCTGGTAACACATTGCCTCCGTTCTTCAAAAAAAACCCGAATATACAAACACAATAAAACTGTGTCCACTCAGTAAATCTAACTGTCTGTTACAGCCACTTAAGACCTTATTAATTTTATTGCTCGTCTCACTAGTAGCGTAAACATGACTGCACATTTATGACTGCCCTCTTCAAATCTCTTTGTCTTGTAAATGATGTTTGGCAGCTGTCCTAAAGGATCGCAAGGTCATTTATATTCAGAACAAATTAATTTAATGGCTTTTTAATCTCTTGCTGGAGTCTTGGCAAATAAATGTTACCATTGTTTGGGTTTGTTCACACGGACAAGGGCGATCTTACATGAGTGACTTTTCTACACTGCAACCTGTGCTGATCTAAGGCCATATCCCCCTGTCCACTGGAACTCATTCAGCCTGCTCTGAGTAATTTAATTGCACAAGTTCTGCCAAGATTGTACTGACCTTGGTTACACTCTGTAATAACTTTGTCTTGAATGAAGGCATGAATTGATTGAAATGACGGTCAGTGGTGGTGAACTAGCTTATCTGCGATTTGACTTCGATAATAAAGAGTTGAAACAAAAGTGGGTTTGAATAGTATCCACCGTGGAACCACCACTCGCTGGTGTAATTCAGAGAAATCTTTCCTGTGAGAGTCCTCATGGATTGGCCAGCTACAACTAATGGTCACATGGGCATTGCCAAACCATGTGGGCTTTAAGACTGCAACATGTCTGCTTTTTTGACAGAGTTATTCATTATTTTAAAACTGGCTAGTGAGTGGGCTGTCTGAACATTTCTAAAGTATAAATTGAACACCCAGGGAGTTGTAGAGAAAGAGTCAATGGATTTATTTACTGCACAGAAAGAGGTCATTCAGCCCATTGAGTTTCTGCCAGCTCTTCACAGAGCAATCCAGTCAATCTCAATTCCCATGGCCCATAGATCTTTTTTCATTTAAATTGATTCTCTGTCATCCTTTATCAGTATGACAATGATGATACAAATCTAGGAATCCAAATTTGGACTGAAAAATGCAATAATTATTCAACAGGTCAGCTGGCATCTGTAAAGGGAGATGTGGAGAGAATGTTTCAGGCCTGTGATCTTATTCCTGAATGATCATTGAGATGAAAAGGTAACTCTATTTTACCATCTTCCTGAGCATTTCCAGCATTTTCTGTTTCAATTTACTGTGATGCAGGTGTGATTTCTTTTTAAAAAACTTGCTTATATCAAGTTAATAAAAACCAAAAGAACTGTTGAGCTTTTCCTGCAATTTCTGCATTTATAGCGAATGGTTTACTGACTTTGGCAAACTAGTGGACAGTGGTATAATATTTAAAAGCAGCATTATATTAATTGCCAATATCATGCTTTTGGATTGAAACAACCAAAGCCTGTTTTGTGATAAATATTTTGCCCACCAAAATGTGATTGTAATGTTAAGCCATCTATTCCTGGTCTTGTTAAGTTTTCAAGTTAGTGGACCAATCACAGAAATGACGCTGTGAGAATAGTTGCTGTTCTGCTCTTATTTTTTAGTGGGTGTACCAAAAACCTGCAAACTGAGGCTGGTAAATGTGCATTGCATCTGCATGAAACCCCTCATTAAATAAGCTTCATGTGATCACCTTCCTGACCTTTTACTGGGGAGAAAAAATTCAAACAAATCAAAGCAATTAAGTTACCTTAAGTAAAGCAGTGACTGTTGAGTTTCAACTGTAGGTTTACACCATTAGTCAAATTACCCGTTGTATTCAACTAAACATTTACCATTACTTTGTGTTTTTCTGAATAGTTATTTCATCCTATGCAGTAACCACTTTATAATATAAAAACAAAAAATGCAGAAAATAGGAATGTAGGAATAGATGAAGGTCATTCAATCCTTAAGCCTGCCCTACCATTGAATGAGATGACAACTAATCTGCAACCTAACAACCTTTGCACCACATTCCTTAACACGTTGGTCAAAAGAAAAATCTATTGATTTCAGTTTTAAACTTAAGAATTGATGCAGCAACTATTATCTCCTATATCAATAATTTCCAATTATGTAGCACCTTTAACAACATCATAAGGAGCTGTACCGGAGCATGATCAAACAAAAATTGACACAGTTGCAAAACCTAGTTGGACAAGTGATGGAAGGCTGATCAAAGATTTAGATTTGGATCATATGAAAAGACAGGAACCAGTTTGTTATCTCAAGCAGAAATTCTTCACAATGCATTGTAAACAGGGCTTAGGTGTGTTCAGTTTCAGAGTCAATATTCAGTATACCTTTAAGAGATGCATTCATGCTATTATCACTGTATCACAGAAAGTGACCTGAGGGTACACACATCCCACACTCCATCCTACCTTAGGTCACTTGTAGCATGACACTACTGGAAGCATACTCCTCTATTGTAACATAATACTAATTAGTCCAAAAATGCTCATGCACCTGAGGAATACAATGTTTGTACATTGTAGTCTGTTGTAATAAATATATATTGGATACTTTAATACCCTAAAATCTATGGCTAGTTACTTATGTTACAACAAAAGTATTGCCACATCAGGTGTAATACCATGTTGGAAACAAACTCTCATCAAGCATTTCTGAAGGATTTCCAGCCAATCTATTCTTTGATGTTGGACTTGTACAGTACGAACAGAGCCTGGTTCTATTGCAGCACTGGGGTCTATTTACATTTCTGAAGTTTTTTGTTGGTATATTTTCTTCTAACTTTTTTCTTAAAAATAAGTGCAACAAAATTACACGTTCAGTGCGGCTATTTGTAAAATGGTCTCTCACTCTGACTCATGGCCTGTATACTGAGGACTCTCACAATGTTAATTATTCTCCTTCTCTCCCACATTCCAAATCTACTTTCAAAGGATCATTCGTAGTTGCACAGTGTCAAATTAGGTTTCCTCATGGAATTAAACATCAGAGATATCAATTAGGTAGCTAAGTAGTCCCACCCCCACCCTCCTCTAGCTTATCTCTCCACCCTTCAGGCTCTCTGCCTTTATTCCTGATGAAGAGCTTTTGCCCGAAATGTCGATTTTACTGCTCCTCGGATGCTGCCTGAACTGCTGTGCTCTTCCAGCACCACTAATCCAGAAACTAAGTAGTCACAGTCTCCTTGGCTCACATAAACAGAATATAATAACGTTTGCTTACTTTGGCCTAAATCTTTGCCACTCTCACACTCCACAATGGTTGGAAGCTGATGTAGATCAGGAAACAAATTCAGAGATCAAAGTTTTGTTTGGCTGATGTTGGGTATTTCCCAGATATTATTGATGTACACTTTGTTCAAATGGCAGCTTAGGTATTTTGGGATCCTGAGGTCAATTGTAGGGCTGCAAATCCCAACTGAGTGTCTGAAACAGGTGGATGTCCCATTGTTACAGGTCCCCGGCTAATGATCTAACTCAGGACATCAGCAATGTGGATTTTCACCATTCTGTGAGGTATCACTGAGCAGAGAAGGTTCAAACTTTCTCTTCTACTTCATGTAACAACCATATAATATGTCAAGGCCACTTTGAAATCTGGTACAGTATTGTGTATCGTAGTACTAGAATGTGTTCCCAGTCTGCTGCTATGCTGAGTTTGAAGTTTATTTGCTGTAACATTGCCTGAGTAGTATTACATGGTTTCTACTTTTACAATTGTAAATTAAAATGTTCAGCCTTTAATGACAATTCATTTTAGTTATTGGGTAACTAGAAGTAAATTTACATGAGAATTATAGCATTCTTAAAACAAAACCTGTGAAGTTTGAGATGTTATGGGATTTGTGCATTTTGTTAATGATAACATATTTTGGTACAGCACCTATTCCTGTTTCAATCTGTCAAAATATCTCTGGTCTGTGGTGATCTGCAGACTGCATTAAACAGTACTGTATTTGTTCTGTAATTCCCAAAATTCATTTAACCTCCTCTATCAACTCCTTCTGTGTTCTGCCTGAAGCGTGGTCCTTGGCTCATTCTGAACTGTTTCCTTGACATTTTCTATCAATGCTAGCTTGCCATTGCATTCTTCTCTGAGGGTCAGAGACCAAATCTACCTCAGCTGGAGCGGGAAGGAAATCCACACCGTTACTAACTGACCTAACTGGTCCCCTCTGTAGCAACTGCCATTTCACAACATAGAATATAGAACAAAGCACAGTATAGGCCCTTTGGCCCTCGATGTTACGTCGACCTTTTATCCTACTACACCAGGTTATAGTCCAACAGGTTATTTGGAAGCACTAGCTTTCGAAGTGCTGCTCCTTCATCAGGTGGTTGTAAACAAATGAAGAAGCAGTGTTTTGAAAGCTAGTGCTTCCACAGAAACCTGTTGGACTATAACCTGGTGTTGTGTGATTTTTAATTTTGTCCAGCCCAGCCCAACACTGGCTCCTCCAAATAATTTTCTCCTACTCTAAGTCTTGGTCTTCAGTGCTATCTCATTGCATCACTAGACTGCCTTGTTTGCTTCATGGGGTTGATTGAGAATGTGAATCAATCTGTGCTGTAAGATTAGACCATACTTTACAAAGGGGGAGCTCCCAGACTATTGCTGATGGAGACTCAATCTGGTAAAACTTCCCAGATACTGTACCATGTTGAAGATGCTCACAAAGTACAATAGGTGGAAATAGTAGAACGAGGTACCTGCTCATTACCAGTTCTGCTGAATGTTTTGTTATTTTAAAAATAAAATAATGATTGATTATTTTAAATACCTATTTTAAATATAGTATTGTACCTCAATTAAATTAATTGGGATTAGAATTGCTAATTTGAAATTTTAACACACTATTTGCATTCATTAAATATTTAAGGGAATGACTTTGATCTGTTTCGGATTTGATTTTTTGAGCACTGCTGACATCTTGTTTTACTGCTCTAAGGTTGAAATTTTAAATGGGCTATTCTGAATTGGGCTAGTCATGATAAATGTGAGTTACAGGGACAGGATAGGATGCTCTTCTGAGAGCTGGTACAGACTCAATGGGCTGAATGGCCTCTATCTGCACTGAATGATTCTAATGACTTTGCCTCCACAGTGCCTCTCCAAGATGGCTGCTGCTGATAGGAAGGACAAACCTTCCCAGAATCCTCCTCAGTCCCTTCTCACTGGAATAAATGCTAACCTTGTCAGTGATGCCCACAAAGGGTAAACGCAAAGCGAACTTGATAAAGAGATGAATCAAAATGGTTTCTACATGAGTGTTGCTTACATGAAATTGGCATGCATTGAGTTTGTAAACAAAAACTGATAGGCACACAGCATGTGGTTTAAGATAATTAGCCCACATGACAACCACAATTAAATGCCACATTTAACATGGTCAGAAGTCACACAACACCAAGTTATAGCCCAACAGGTTTATTTGAAATCACAAACTCTTGGAGCGCTGCCCCTTCAGGTGAAGTGGGGCTACGCTCTGAAAGCTTGTGATTTCAAATAAACATGTTGGACTATAATATGGTGTCATGTGATGTCTGACTTTGTCCACCCCAGTCCAACCCCGGTACCTCCCCCCCACAGTTATTATGATGAGATGTCTCAAAGTGCAGGATTGAGGAGAAAAACAATCACCAGGTATAAGTGCAGAGTTGTGTGAGGTGATCTGTACCATAATAAAAGAATTACAGGTTGTAAGTTTGCTCGCTGAGCTGGTAGGTTTGTTCTCAGATGTATCGTCGCCATGCTAGGTAACATCTTCAGTGAGCCTCCGATGGTGCACTGGTGTTCTGTCCTGCTTTCTATTAGTATGTCTTGGTCTATTGT
Source organism: Chiloscyllium plagiosum (assembly GCF_004010195.1). Taxonomy (NCBI): domain Eukaryota; kingdom Metazoa; phylum Chordata; class Chondrichthyes; order Orectolobiformes; family Hemiscylliidae; genus Chiloscyllium; species Chiloscyllium plagiosum. Next base: position 49,871,998 of record NC_057732.1, on the reverse strand, counting down.
AGCGGGTGATATCATTTCTGGTTCTATTTCTCAGAGATTGGTAAATGGGATCCAAGTCGATGTTTTTGTTGCTGAAGTTCCAGTTTGAATGTCAGGCCTCCAGGAATTCCTGTGTGTGTCTTTGTTCAGCCTGTCCCAGGATGGATATGTTGTCCCAGTCAAACTGGTCTCCCTTTTCATCTGTGTGTATGGATATTAGTGATAGTGGTCATGTCTTTTGGTGGCTAGTTGGTGCTCATGTATCCTGGTGGCTAGTTGCCTGCGTGTCTGTCCAATGTAATGTTTGTTGCAGTCCTTGTAGGGTACTTTGTATCTGATGTTTGTTCTGTTGGTTGTTGGTACAAGATCCTTTAAATTCATCAGGAGCAGTTTCAGTGTGGTGGTAGGTTTGTGCGCTACCATGCTGCCTAGGGGTCAGAGTAGTCTGGTCGTGATTTCTGAGATATCTTTAATGTATGGCAGGGTGGCTAGAGTCTTTGGGCATGTTATGTCTTCTTGTTTAGGTCTATTATGTAGGAATCGGCGTACTGCACTTATCGGGTACTCTTTCTAGGTTTGGCCCAACAGGTCCACACCGACCCTCCGAAGAGCAACCAATTCCCCTCCATTTTACCCCTTCACCTAACACTATGGGCAATTTAACATGGCCAATTCACCTAACCTGCACATTTTTGGACTGTGGGAGAAAAACAGAGCACACAGAGGAAACCTGCACAGACACAGGGAGGATGTGCAAACTCCACACAGATAGTTGCCCAAGGCTGGAATCAAACCTGGGACCCTGGTGCTGTGAGGCAGCAGTGCTAACCACTGTGCCACCATGCCATGAATTTGTTCCTGATTATGTTGTACAGGTGTTTTTCCTCAGCTTCTCATAGTTCCTGGGTGCTGCAGTGTGTTGTGGCTTGTTTAAATGTCTTAATGCAGTTCTGTTTGTGGGTCTTTGGCTAGGGTGATGTTTATTAATGTGAATAGGGCCAGCACATCGAAGGAAACAGCTAGAAAATTCCACCCAGGAATTCCTTAACATTATCAAAGACACCAAGGTAGGGGAGGACAAGATCATGGTTCTCTTTGATGTGACGGCCATATTCACATCAATAAACATCACCCTGGTCAGAGAAGCACTGGCCTCACTGCTAGATGAACCAAGGACACAAATGCCTGACAGCACCAACTCCATCAGCAACGATCACATCCTCATCCTAGTAGACCTGTGCCTCACAACCCGCCCCGGATCTAGCCCAAGCTTTGGCTCCACTATGTGGATGACACCTTTGTCATCATGAAACGCAACAAATTAGAAGAAACCCACAAACACATAAACAACACCCTCACCGGTATAAAGTTCACCAAAGAGGAAGAGAACAACTACAGGCTCTCCTTCCTAGATGTCACAGTAGAGCAGCTTTTATAGGAAAACCACACACCCACAGACAGATACTCAACTACTAGAGCAACCATCCCAACACCCACAAACAGAGCTGCATCAGGACATTATTAAAGCTAGCTACAGCACACTGCAGCAGCCAGGGACTACGAGAAGCCAAGGAAAAACACCTGTACAATACAAATGGATGACTGTCAGGGGACAGAAAGGGAAATGGCAAGTAGTGCAGGCATCCCCTGGGCCATTCCCCTCAATAACAAGTATACCATTTTGGATACTGTTGGGGGGGACAACTTACCAGAGGTAAGCATGAGACAGAGGTCTCTGGCACATAGTCTGTCCCTGATGCTCAGAAGGGAAGGGGGACGAGAATCAGGGCATTAGTCATTGGGGACTCCATAGTTGGCAGGATAGACAGGAGGTTCTGTGGGAACGAGAGAGACTCGTGGTTGGGGTGTTGCCTCCCAGATGCCAGGGTTCGTGATGTCTCTGATCGTGTTTTCGGGATCCTTGTGGGGGAGGGGGAGCAGCCCCAAGCCGTGGCCCACATAGGCACCAATGACATAGGTAGGGGGAGAGATGGGGACTTAAAGCAGAATTCAGAGAGCTAGGGTGGAAACTTAGAGCTACAACAAACAGAGTTGTTGCCCATGCCACGTGATAGCGAGGTGAGGAATAGGGAGACAGAGGAGTTGAACACGTGGCTACAGGTATGGTGCAGGAGGGAGGGTTTTGAATTCCTGGATAATTGGGGCTCATTCTGGGCTAGGTGGGACCTCTATAAACAGGATGGTCTTCACCTGAACCAGGTGGATACCAATATCCTGGGGGGGGGAATTTGCTAAAGCTCCTCAGGTGGGTTTAAACTAATTCAGCAGGGGGATGGGAATGTGAATTGTAGTTTCAGTATACGGGAGGTTGAGAGTAGTGAAGTCAGAACTAAGATTTTAAGATTGCAAGAAGGCACCGGAGGCAAGAAGTTGGTTTGAAGTGTATCTACTTCAACGTCAGGAGCGTCCGGAATAAGGTGAGTGAACGTGCAGCATGAGTTGGTACCTGGGATTTCTATGTTGTGGCCATTTCAGAGACATGGGAGAGCAGGGACAGGAATGGTTGTTGCATGTTCTAGGATTCAGATGTTTCAGTAAGAAAGAGAAGAGGTTAAACAGGGGGTGGTGTGGCACTGTTAGTCAAGGACAGTTTTATGGTTGCAGAAAGAACATTTGAGGACTCATCTATTGAGGTAGTATGGGCTGAGATTAGAAACAGGAAAAGAGAGGTCACTCTGTTGGGAGTTTTCTATGGGCCTCCCAATAGTTCCAGGGATGTAGAGGAAAGGATAGCAAAGATGATTCTTGATAGGAGTGAGAGTAACAGGGTCGTAGTTATGGGAAACTTTAACTTTCCAAATATTGACTGGCAATACTACAGTTCAAGTACTTTAGATGGGTCAGTTTTTGACCTACGTGTGCAAGAGGCCTGGCATTCAAACCAGAACTCCAGTAACACGCATATCGATTTGGACCCCATTTACCAACACACAAATCGAAAGTGGGGTAGAACACCAGTGTGTTACTGTAGACTCACTGATGATGTTACCGAGCATGGTGACAAAACGTCTGAGAACAAACCTATCAGCTCAGTGAGTGAACTTACAACCAGATTCACAACCTGAGGTACAAAACTTCTTCTGAAATCACTACATTTCGTAAAGATATTCAAAGACAAAGGGAGAGAATAAGGCAAGAAGGACGATGATAACTAATTGTTATGGATATCACAGCAATTACAGAAACATGGCTCAGGGATGGACAGGACTGGCAGCTTAATGTTCTAAGATATAAATGCTACAGGAAGGATACAAAGGGAGGCAACAGAGGAGGGGGAGTGACACTTTTGATAAGGGGTAGCATTACAGCTGTGCTGAGGGAGGATATTTCTGGAAATACATCCAGGGAAGTTATTTGGGTGGAACTGAGAAATAAGGAAGGGATGACCATTGTATTATAGAAGGGATAATATAAGGGACCATTGTATTATAGAAGAGAAATAAGGAAGGGATTGTATTATAGACCCCCTAATAGTCAGAGGGAAATTGAGAAACAAACTTGTAAGGAGATCTCAGCTATCTGTAAGAATAATAGGGTGGTTATGGGAGGGGATTTTAATTTTCCAAACATCGACTGAGACTGCCATAGTGTTCAAGGTTTAGATGGAGAGGAATTTGTTAAGTGTGTTCAAAACAATTTTCTGATTCAGTATGTGGATGTACCTACTAGAGAAGGTGCAAAACTTGACCTACTCTTGGGAAATAAGGCAGGGCAAGTGACTGAGGTGTCAGTGGGGGAGCACTTTGGGGGCAGCGACCATAATTCTATTAGATTTAAAATAATGATGGAAAAGGATAGACCAGATCTAAAAGTTGACGTTCTAAATTGGAGAAAGACCAATTTTGATGGTATTAGGCAAGAACTTGAGAAAGCTGATTGGGGGCCGATGTAAAGGGGCGGCTGGAAAATGGGAAGCCTTCAGAAATGAGATAACAAGAATCCAGAGAAAGTATATTCCTGTTAGGATGAAAGGAAAGGCTGGTAGGTACAGGGAATGCTGAATGACTAAAGAAATTGAGGGTTTCGTTAAGAAAAAGAAGGAAGCATATGTAAGGTATAGATAGGATAGATCAAGTGAATACTTAGAAGAGTATAAAGGAAGTAGGAGTATACTTAAGAGAGAAATCAGGAGGGCAAAAAGGGGACATGAGATAGCTTTGGCAAATAGAATTAAGGAGAATCCAAAGGGTTTTTACAAATACATTAAGGACAAAGGGTAACTAGGGAGAGAATAGGGCCCCTCAAAGATCAGCAAGGCAGCCAACGAGTGGAGCTGCAGGAGATGGGGGAGATACTAAATGAATATTTTGCATCAGTATTTACTGTGGAAAAAGATATGGAAGATATAGACTGTAGGGAAATAGATAGGTGGATAAATCCCCAGGACCTGATCAGGTGTACCCGAGAACTCTGTGGGAAGCTAGAGAAGTGATTGCTGGGCCACTTGTTGAGATATTTGTATTATCGATTGTCACAGGTGAAGTGCCAGAAGACTGGAGGTTGGTTAACATGGTGCTACTGTTTAAGAAGGGTGGTAAGGACAAGCCAGGGAACTATAGACCAGTGAGCCTGACGTTGGTGGTAGGCAAGTTGTTGGCAGGAATCCTGAGGGACAGGATGTACATGTATTTGGAAAGGCAAGGATTGATTAGGGATAGTCAACATGGCTTTGTGCGTGGGAAATCATGTCTCACAAACTTGATTGAGTTTTTTGAGGAAGTAACAAAGAGGATTGATGAGGGCAGAATGGTAGATGTGATCTATATGGACTTCAGTAAGGCGTTTGACAAGGTTCACCATGGGAGATTCATTAGTAAAGTTAGCTCTCATGGAATACAGGGAGGACTAGCTATTTGGATACAGAACTGGCTCAAAGGTAGAAGACAGAGGGTGGTGGTGGAGGGTTATTTTTCAGACTGGAGGCCTGTGACCAGTAGAGTGCCAAAAGGATCGGTGTTGGGTCCACTACTTTTTGTCATTTACATAAATGATTTGGATGCGAGCATAAGAGGTACAGTTAGTAAGTTTGCAGATGACACCAAAATTGGAGGTGTAGTGGACAGCGAAGAGAGTTACCTCAGGTCACAGGTAGATAGTATAGTGAAGGCGTTTGGTATGCTTTCCTTTTATTGGTCAGAATATTGAGTACAGGAGTTGGGAGGTCATGTTGCGGCTGTACAGGACATTGGTTAGGCCACTGTTGGAATATTGCGTGCAGTTCTGGTCTCCTTCCTATCAGAAAGATGTTGTGAAACTTGAAAGGGTTCAGAAAAGATTTACAAGGATGTTGCCAGGGTTGGAGGATTTGATCTATAGGGAGAGGCTGAACAGGCTAGGGCTGTTTTCCCTGGAGCATCGGAGGCTGAAGTGTGAAGTGTGATCCTGGAATGGTGGGATTACCTTACACTGAAAGAGTGGAGCGACTGGGCCTGTATACCCTTGAGTTTAGAAGACCGAGAGGGGATCTGATTGAGGCATATAAGATTATTAAAGGATTGGACACTCTGGAGGCAGTTTCCGCTGATGGGTGAGTCCCGAACCAGAGGGCACAACTTAAAAATACGGGGTAGACCATTTAGGACAGAGATAAGAAGAAACTTCTTCACCCAGAGAGTGGTGGCTGTGTGGAATGCTCTGCCCCAGAGGGCAGTGGAGGCCCAGTCTCTGGATTCATTTAAGAAAGAGTTGGTTAGAGCTCTCAAGGATTGTGGAATCAAGGGTTATGGAGATAAGGCAGGAACAGGATACTGATTAAGGATGATCAGCCATGATCATATTGAATGGTGGTGCAGGCTCGAAGGGCAGAATGGCCTACTCCTGCACCTATTGTCTATTGTCTATTGTCATTGTATAGAGGTTTACAAAATTATAAAGGGCATGGATAGGGTAAATAGGCAAAGTCTTTTCCCTGGGGTCGGGGAGTCCAGAACTAGAGGGCATAGGTTTAGGGTGAGTTGGGAAAGATATAAAAGAGACCTAAGGGGCAACCTTTTCACACAGAGGGTGGCACGTGTATGGAATGAGCTGCCAGAGGAAGTGGTGGGGACTGGTAAAATTGCAATATTTAAAAGGCATTTGGATGGGTATATGAATAGGGAGGTTTTGGAGGGATATGGGCCGGGTGCTGGCAGATGGGATGAGATTGGATAAGGATATCTGGTCGGCATGGACGGGTTGGACTGAAGGGACTGTTTCCATGCTGTACATCTCTATGACTCTATGATTCATGACTCTAAAGTATCTGTCACCATTTGGAAAATGGAAATAACATCCAAATGTAGAGGACCAATGGGCAAGGATTAAGCACAAAGCTGGAAGAACTAATGCAGATGAAGCAATAGAGAGAAATCTAATGAAGATAAAAACTTCAAATCAATTCTTTTGGATTTCGGAAGATATGATCAATTGGCACTATTTTGATTAAGAGAGGGGCAGTTATCCCTGATGCCCTGGTCCAATAGTTATCCCTCTGTCAACATCATACAACATGGATTATCATTACATTGTTGTTAATGGGAGCTTACCGTGCACATATTGGATGCTGCATTTCCAAAATTATAATGATGATTATAAAGTATTTTATTGACTGTAAAATGCTTTGGGATGCCCAGTGGTTGTGAACTGCAATTTTTAACATATGTTTTCAGCAATATGTCCTGCCAGCAAGCACAAGAAAATTTCTATCTGACTTGGTGGATTTTCAACTGTCTGGTAAGGACCATGAAAATAAGATTCTGGGATTCCTTTAATTTTTCAACTGATGGATCTGTGGTCTTTCCCATCGATTGAACGTCAGGTTAATTTTATATCGAAGATCAAATGACCAAGTCATATTATTGTCCAGATTACAAAGAGGAAAATCTGCCCAGTATAATGTTCAGTACATTGTTGATTCATGGGGCTCCTAGACAGGTCTCTTCACCTGAGTCAGAATCGAGAGTGTGGTGTTGGAAAAGCACAGCAGGTCAGGCAGCATCCGAGGAGCAGGAGAATTGATATTTTGGGCAAAAGCCCTTCATCAGGAATGAGGCTTATGCCTGAAATGCCAATTCTGCTCCTCAGGTGCTGCCTGACTTGCTGTGCTTTTCCAGCACCACTCTCTCGACTCTGATCTCCAGCATTGCAGTCCTCACATTCTCCTAGTTGATCGCCACCCGAGTCAGTCATCATGACAGTAATGCTTTGCCCTGGAATTACCCGGATTTGCTCCTGTTTCTGTCCGCAAATCCTGTCAGAGTATTTGTTCAATGGGATGGTAATTATCAATGGAGTTTTGCATTGAGACTGTGAATTGTGAAGGATATGTGTTCTGTCTGAAACTGGAGGGTAAAATGAAAGATGATGTATTTCAAAAATGTGCCTTTGGGCAGTAGGATGGGAAATAAAAAAAACCTTTTGTGTTTGCATTAACTCTGTCCGAACACACTGCTACAATCGTCCTTGTTGGTCAACTCCCACTCAAGATGACATAAGCATTCTGGCCATCTCCTCAATGCCTGCAGTTTGTTTCATGAGACATTGCTCCAGCCGTAACACAAGATGGTGGCAGTACCCTCTTCCCTCTCACCACTCACTGACAGTGTGCTGCTGGTGAAGGTGTAGCTGTATGGTTTGGGTTAAGGTAGAAATCACAGAACACCAGGTTATAGTCCAACAGGTTTATTTGGAAGTACAAGCTTTCGGAGCGCTGCTCCTTCGTCAGGTAGCTAGTGGGGCAAGATCAAAGTCACAGAATTTATCGTAAAAGTGCCATACAAATGATGTGATGTATTGAACAAACCTACATTGCTGCCAAGTCTTTATAAACTTAGAATGGGTTGCAGGTTTCGATTCATTAATATGTAAATCCCAGAACTACTTTCAGATTACATTCCTGAGATAGCTTAAGTTTTATACAAAAAGGTGACATCTCAGCTCAGACAATGCATTAAAGGTGTAAGGTTAGAGTCTGTCTGTATTCCAACCTTGAGTCAGACTGATTCTATTTCCAAAGTAGGAATTTATACAATATCACACGTCTGACTGCCTACAGATTGTGTGCTTATTGAACAAAATAGAATGTATTTGCAAATGCAAATTCACCCCACAGACTTATATGTGTGTGTGTGTGTGTGTGTGTGAGAGAGTGAGTTGAGTGTGTATGTGTGTGTGTGTGAGAAAGAGTGTGTGTATGTGTGTGAGAGAGAGAGAGTGAGAGAGAGAGTGTGTGTTTGGGCAGGAGTAACTGTTTCAGATCTGAAGAGCTGTGTTCGTCTTGTTCTGGTGCACCAAAACGTACACAAGACCATTTTAAACCATTGCATATGAATTAGTGGGCGGCACGGTGGCACAGTGGTTAGCACTGCTGCCTCACAGCGCCTGAGATCCAGGTTCAATTCCCACCTCAGGCGACCCACTGTGTGGAGTTTGCACGTTCTCCCCGTGTCTGCGTGGGTTTCCTCCGGGTGGTCCGGTTTCCTCCCACAGTCCAAAGATGTGCAGGTCAGGTGAATTGGCCATACTAAATTGTCCGTAGTGTTAGGTAAGGGGTAAATGTAGGGGTATGGGTGGGTGGCGGGTCGGTGTGGACTTGTTGGCCCGAAGGGCCTGTTTCCACACTGTAATGTAATCTAATCTAATCTAGTATAACATACATATAATACATGCTCCTATCTCCCTATCTATTCCATAAGGAACTCTCTTATCTTTGGTCCTTTTTCTTCTTTCATGGGATGTCAATGGAATGGTCTAATTCATTGCCCATTCCTAACTGACCTTGAGAAAGTGATGGTGAGCTGCCTTCCTGAACCTTGCAAGCCAGTCAGGAGGGGAAGCTTCAGGTTTAAACCTAGTGATGGTGAAGGGACAGAGGTTTATTTCCAAATCAGGATGATGTGTGCCAGGCAAGAAAACATTAAACTAGCAGCAGGTTTGGAGCTGGAATTTTTATGATCCAATTACAGTTTACTATCAACTGCTGCATCAAGAATGTAGAATACGCGCCTTGCAATCAATGGCTTCTCAGTTCATGATAATGATTAATCTCATTATAACCAAGGGGACACACAGTTTAAAAATGGTGGATCCAGATGAAAATGAGATTTTTCTTTTCCCCTCTCAAAGGATTGCAAATTGATACTGTGGCTTTAAGAGGTGTATTTAGACCTTGGGTTTTTTGTGAAGAAAGTTTGAGGGAGATGATGAACAGTCTTCTGAATTGGCCTATCTCCAATAAACAGCTTGTGAGGCCTTGGGATTTGTTTTTTGAGTTGGAACAATAGAAGCAGCCTGAATGGGTGGTGTCAAGCTCCTACAGAACCAGGACTTTTAGTTTTAGTTTTCGGCAGTAGCTTTGTTCTTGAAATTGGATTTGGAAACTCTTATTCCTCTCTCAGTTACAGCTAAAAGCTGGGGTTCTCTTCCTGCTGCTAGAATTACATGTGAGACAATCTATTTTACTGAATTTGCCTTTGCTGAGGGTATGTTTATAGGAACAATTAATTAGTAGTAGTTAACATTTCTATTATTTTGTTAAGAATTTCAATAGAGTTACAGTCACACCAATTCTTCACTTTTGGTTTTATTTTGTCTGTATGTTAATTGAAGTATAAAAATAAAGTATGTTTTGCTTAGCATCGAGTAGTTTGACTAATTGAATTGCATCTGGAAAACAATGCCTTACACTTACCTTTAAAATAAGAAAGTCTTAAGGTCTAGGTTAATGTACTTTGACAGGGTTTGGTCTGATACATAACAGTGGAATTCTCTTCCCCACAGAACAGTGCAGACAGATCACTGAATATTTCTAAAGCAGAGTTCAAAGGACTCCCCATTAACAAGGGAGTAAATGGGGAGGTGAGAAAGTGGTATGTGGGAAAGTACAATCAGTTCAGCCACGATATAACTGAATGGCAGAGCGGAGCTGAGGGGCCGAATGGCCTATTTCTGAACCTAAATCATTCTTTGTGTATCGAGATTGCTGCATTTTTGTTGTTTGTGAGCAGGATTTGACCTCATTTGTGTGGAGGGGTGGTTAATGAAGAATTAGGTGAGAGGGGAGGAGTGGGTGGGGAGATGGTGGGGATGGAGAAGATCTGAAACACAACATTCAAAGTGGTGGTCTACCTCCAATTGTTATCAGGGCTCCTGGCCAAAGGTATGTTCGCATCTGCTAAGTTTTATAGGTACAGATAGACTTTTCATGGGTACATATAGGCAGGTAGTGAGTGACTCTGTGAGCAAGAGCTTCGTCAGAATGAATGTCTTGGTAAGTAGTTTAATGAAAATGTATAACCTTCACTGAATGGGGAGTGAGCAGGTTTTCACAACAATGATGCTAAAACACCACTGGAGAGTGATTCCCAAGAGACAAAAGATGTGGGAGGTTCATTCAAAAATGTTTTGAGAATTAATTTTAAAAAAAGGTGATTGAACATGAAAAGAAACTCAGGGAAGATTTCAGCTGCTGAATGATTTCTTTCCATTTCATTGACAAATTGCAACATGTTTGCTTTATGTAAATTACTGTGGTCCACATTTCCCAGTTGCAAATGATTCATAACTTGATTGTATCGGCCTTTTGTATCTCAATGCACTGGATAATGTTTTCCATCCGGTATCAGATGGTTTTAATTCCAGGGAACTGATCTGCAATGAAGTCAGTATATTGGTTTAAATTTCACATGAACGAGAGGCATCAGACAATTTCTGAGCCGATTGGAGCTTGGCTCCAGTCCCAGCCCAGTTAAGCGTCTCCCAGGTTTGACTCACTGCGCTCAAACCCCACTTTCAACCGGCCACACATTATAGACCTGTTGACTTCCTTTGGTGACTGCTCTAACCTCTGTATTCTGGACGTGGGACCTATTTTGTGGACAATGCTGACATACGCTGGCTCATTGCAGCGTATGTCAGCATTAAAAACAGCATGGGTTAACATTTCAGCTGGGTCCCTTCAGCAGCAACAGCCTCCTGCATTTATATAGCATCTTTAATGCATTCAAAGTTGCATCCCAGGTTCAGCGTCCAGCAAAGTGCAACAGTGTTCCATACAAGGACGTATCAGGGGGTGATGACCAAAGTTTGGTCAAACACTATGATTTAGCATTGCCAAAAAGAGAAAGAAGAGTGGTAAAGAATTGGGTAAGTTTGGTTGAAACGCCACAACAACTTATGCCACAATGTTTGTCTTTCGGATGCGGACGAATTGGTCTTTTTGGGCTTGTTCTGATTTTATTTCGCATTTGCAACAGTCAGTTTTTTTTAATCACAGTGTTTCACAGTACACTTTTGTTTTAAATATATCTGTTCCATGGAATGACTGTGTTCCTTGTTCTTTTTTTCAGCAAGATGTGTGTTAGTTCCTCTCCATAGCTGTCCATGTCACTGAATCTCAAGACAGTGAGGCCACACTTTGAATACTGTGTGCAGTTTTGGTCTCCCAGTCTGAGGACGGACATGCTTGCTATTGAGGGAGTCCAGCAAAGGTTCACCAGACTGATTCCTGGGATGGCAGGACTGACATATGAGGAAAGACTGGACCGACTGGGCTTGGACTCACTAGAATTTAGAAAAATGAGGAGGGATCTCACAGAAACATATAAACTCCTGAGGGGACTGGACAGGCTGGATGTGGGAAGAATGTCTCTGATGTTGGGGAAGTCCAGAACTAGCGGTCACAATCTAAGAATGAGGTTAAGCCAGTCAGGACTGAGATGAGGAAGAATCTCTTCACTCAGGGAGTTGTGAACCTGTGGAGTTCTCTCCCACAGGCCGCTGCTGGGGCCAGTTCATTAGATATATTCAAGAGGGAGCTGAACGTGGCTCTTGTAGCTGAAGGGATCAAGGGGTATGGAGAGAGAGAGTGGGAATGGGATATTGAGATTGGATGATCAGCCATGATCAGATTGAATGGTGGTGCAGGCTCAAAGGGCTGAATGGCCTCCTCCTGCACCAATTTCTATGTTTCTATGAAAGAGGAAATGTGAGAGCTGAGGGTATGATGTTCCTCTCCCTGAGGTTGGTGGGGGAGCTGCCGAGACAGTAAAATAATTGGTAAAAATGGCCCAGGGGCAGAATCACCCATTTCTTGCCTTCTTACAATTAAGTGCTGGATGACATGAACCATTGGAGACTTTTTTGTTTTGAAAGCAATTAAGGCCCGGAAGTGGGCATCAACTTTCCAGCCCCCGATCAGCTGCATTCATCATGAGACTAGATTCCCCCTCACTCAGGAATATAGGACCAGACAGCAGAATCTCAAAGTTAGGGGTCATACACTTAAGGCAGAGGTGAGGAGGAACTTCTCTCAGACGGTACTGAATGTGTAGAATTCTTTATCATAGAGGCTGAGTCTCAGGTGTGTTCAGGGCTGAGATAGACAGATGTTTTCAAACAAAATGTGTTGGAGAAGCTCAGTAGGTCCTGCAGCATCTGTGGGAAGAAAGCGGAGTTAACATTTCGAGACTTTAATGAAAAGTCATACTGGACACGAAACATTAACTCTACATTACCTCACTAGTGGGAAGTTGGGGAGGCGATGTGTTAATCACCACTAGAAATAAAATAGAAAGGATGCTGAATCAGTTCTGAAGAAGGGTCACTGAACTCGAAACATTATCTCCATAGATACTGAGTTTCTTCAACAATTTCTATTTTTGTCAGAATTTCTGATTTGGTCCATTGTTCACTGTAGTTACACAAGTTTCCTACTTTCTCCAACACTCAAGGACTTTTCATTTGAGGAAGCTTGAGGGGTTATCAGTTATTATAATTATTATCTACTTGGCTATTTATTCCAACAGTTTACAACAAAATAAATGATTCACCTGGTTTCTGACAAAAATAACATATACCAGTCCTTAAAAAGAAGAATACCATAAATGCTAGAAATCTGAGACAATGCTGGAGAAACTCAGCAGGTCTGGTGTCTGTAGAGAGAGAGAAACAGAGGTAATGTTTTCAGTCCTGTATGACCCTTCAACATTTCTATTCCCTCACCGAATGAGGTTACTATGAAGGCCTCTCCTTCTCAACCTCTGCCCTCGCCTGAGGTGTGGTGACCCTCAGGTTAAACCACCACCAGCCCTCTCTAGCTCATGACTTTGGTAAAACTATGGCAACTTTACATTTTCTGCAGAATATACAAGAGACGTCTGAACATTCCTGAAATATGGCTTTGTTAGGGGCAACGAGAGGCCTCTGTTATTGTTGGCCAACTTCAAAAGCTTCCCAAAAAGTCTGAAAGTGTTATAAAGATCGAATGAAATGTTTTGAAGTGGAAAATTGACTTCATATAATCATCCATTCTGATCCAAGAATAACTCAGATCCAAGGTAGGAATCAAATCAAATGTTCAGTTTATTCCAATGGTACACAATTTTTGATCCAAGGGAAATGAGTACAAAAATCCTGATCTTGGTATCAATCAGCCCGCAGTTATCTGATTTCAACTTTCAGTGGCTCTGAGCCAACCTCCTTCCAAAAGAGAATGACGCACTTTTAAGTTTTCAGTCTTTTACAGTGAAATAAATCGGGGGACATTCACTGTGCTCCCACGAAATTTGTTTATCATTTTACCAAGAAGGCTTGGACCAATTTCAAACAAGAAATGTTAGGTCCTCACAAGGGAATGTTCAGAAAAGGTGCCAGCATCTCTTTAATCTTTTCTGAACTGAATTGTGCTTAATAATAACTCCGCAAATGCTGGAATGTTAAACAATATGCTTTTCTCGTCAAAAACCGAAAGAACTGCAGATGCTGTAAAGCAGAGACAAAAAGAGAAATTGTTGGATATGTTCAGCAGGTCTGCTTTCTCTCCTCAGGTGCTGCCAGACCTGCTGAACTAACGAGAAAAACTGAGAGCACACCAAAAAACTGCTGGATAAGTTCAGCAGGTCTGGCAGCACCTGAGGAGAGAAAGCAGACCTGCTGAACTTATCCAGCAATTTTTTGGTTTGCTCTCAGTTTTTCTCGTTAGCTGGTCGTCAGGTCTTGGGAACTTACGGGCACTTCATCTTCTTTTACTCCTTCAACCTCCTATCACTTTTGCCTCTTTACCCATTAAAAAATCCATTAATCCCAGTCTTGATCATTTCAATTGATCATACCCACAGGTTTTTGAAGGAAAGAGTTTTTGATTTTCCTCTGTGTGTAAAGTTCTTCCTAGATTCCTGCCGAAATGGTTTGGCTTAAATTTTAAGATTATTTAAGATCTAAATTTTAGGATGACAGCCTTTTATTGTGGATTCATAAACCAAAGGAAACACTATCTCTATACCTATCTTACTGAATCCCTTGATCAGTTTAATTACCTCTTACACAGTAGCATTGAAAAACGAGCATTAACATTATGGGGGGAAAAAACATTCTTATTATTTGGAAAGCAATTCTCTGAACATAGATTCTTTCTTCGAGAAGGCAGATTGTAAAGCTGTCTTCTTTGAGTCAAAGGTTACCCTCTAACGTGACACCATAATGACACCATTCTGAGGAGCATTGTCATATCAATAAATCCATCCTCTTATGCCTGTCCAGGAAAAATACAATAAGCTACCAGTGAATGCCTGTAGTCAGCATACTCCAGGAGTTGGATCACAGGCTGCCTTGTATTTCTTGGCTAGGCACGAGTCCTATTCTGTGCCATTCCCGCTATCTCCAACCTCACATCAAATATTCAACCCCTTTTATTTGGCTCAACGGCCCTGCAGCTGTGAGGATATTACTGCACTTTTCTCCAGTGCCTTTGTGGATTGTGCTATTCTTTTAGCGAATAAATATGCAGAGGTCAAATCATTAAAAAATATAATTATAGCAGTTAACAATCCAGACTCAGAACTATAAATAAAAAACAAACACTTGAAATCCATTTGGGTTGTGTTCAAAAAATATTTTGAACAAAAGAAAATCACCTTACATAATTAAATTCCCAACAAAATGATGAGAGCAAGCTAGAATTTGTTCACTGTAAGGCAGCTTTAATAGGTGCTTTACATAAGTCTTATTTTTACTCGGATTACTGAAAGCATGAGAAAATGGTGTTGAGATTTTGCACAAGTTTCTTGTAGGAAGTGAAACATCTTGCGCACGTTTCAATGACATTTATCAGCAGATGCCAACTGATTGTGCCAGGTTATTTGAAGATGCTGTGTAGTCCTCTAGGTTTGTGAAAATATGTTTGAAAATTTCTAGGACTCAACATGAACACAGCAGCACCATAAATTTACATTGGAAATGTTAGCAGTTCAGTTTACAATAAGTGGGCACGGTCCTCCCATTTAAGTTTTTTTTAGTTTAGTTTGTAAAGTTTTCAACTCCTCTTGTTCCAGCATCATTGCCAACTTGATGTCTACTAACATGTCAACTGTGACTTAATGGTAACCATCTGCCTCTGAAATACAAAGTTGTAAATTAAGGTTCTTCCAAAACATGAGCACAGTGTCTAGGCTGGCCATCCAACACAGTACTGAGTGAATGCTGCACTATCAGAGGTGCTGTCTCTCAGCTGAGATTTTAAACTGAGTTCCAGCTGCCCTCACAGCTGGATGCAAAATATTCCATGCACTATTTTTCATAATAGTTGAAGAGTTCTCCTTAATGTCTTGAACAACATTTATCAACCACTTGCAGTCAATGTCATTCTGTTGTTTGTAGGACCTTGTCAAATGTAAGTTGTCTGCTGTAATTACAATGACTGCAGATGCTGGAAACCAGATTCTGGATTCGTGTGGTGCTGGAAAAGCACAGCAGTTCAGGCAGCATCCGAGGAGCAGTAAAATCGACGTTTCAGGCAAAAGCCCTTTATCATGAATACAGCTGTATTCCTGATGAAGGACTTTTGCCCGAAGCGTCGATTTTACTGCTCCTCGGATGTTGCCTGAACTGCTGTGCTTTTCCAGCACCGCGAATCCAGATGCTTTAATTACTATATTACAACAGTGATTACACTTCAAAAATACAGTAAGTTTTGTTTTAATTAGCACACTCTATAAACTGGCAAATTAGATACATAGAACATACAATCCCTACAGTGTGGAAAAGGGCCATTTGGCCCAGCAAGTCCACACCGACCCTCCAAACAGTATCCCTCCAAGACCCATCCCCTTAACCTTTAACCCTACATTTTCCATGACTTTTGCACCTAACCTGCACAGCCCTGAACACTACGGGCAATTTAGCATGGCCAATTTACCATACCTGCACGTCTTTGGACTGTGGGAGGAAACCGGAGCACCCAGAGGAAACCCACGCAGACACAGGAAGAATGTGCAAACTCCACACAGACACAGTCGCCTGAGGCTGGAATCAAACCCAGGTCCCTGGTGCTGTGAGGCAGCAGTGCTAACCACTGAGCCACAAATACCATAAAAACATTCGCTGTATTATTCTGTCCAACTGTTATAATTTTTAAATTTATTTACCTGCATGTAAACCTACTTATGGTTTAAGCGAATAGCCACACAAAACAGCAACAGTCCACTTAATTTTGAGTTAATTAATCTCCAAATACCGCGATCTACTGCAATGTCCAAGTGGTTAGTTAAGGGTGTGAGTGAGAAGGCTCTCTGTTGGTAAGTTTTATTTAAGGCAAAGTTGCGTTATTCTTTCAGTGATTTACGCTGTAAATAAAATGTAACAGTGATGTGCTTAGCCACTGCATTACATTTCTATTATTTAATGTGTGTTTTACACTGATTATGATTATTTTGATTATCCTGGTCCTATAAGGTGCTGATTAATAAATGTTTACTGTACTTAACTGGGGATGCTGCATAAAGGCAAGCTTTTTCCTCCAGCAGGCACAATAATAGGAGTTTGATTGACTTGAGCTTTGTGCTTTTCCCAGTGGAGACTGTGTTTAATTTTAGTTTCAGCTTGTATGGGAGAAAAGCACGCTTTTTTGCAGGCTGTTCTGCAGAATAGGCCTTTTAGCTTCTATCTGTTATTGTCAGCAGATTTTGAGAGTGGTTCTGGATTAACTTATTTATTTTATTAGTAAATATAATGCATTGTGTTAAATCCATAAACTCAATTTATTGGGAGAACACCCTTGGTCGGGTTATGTACTGCAAAGCTACTGTTCGCTGTATATCCAAATATTTATGAATGGCATTGTTCATGGATAATCATCGAGACGCAAGATAGGCAATTCATGCAAGGATTTGCATAAATACTGAATGTCTGAACAAGGTCAAGTGATGATGGAAACCTTTAAAGCAACCAACTCTATGTATTCAGGGACCAAATTTTTTAAGGCAATAATACATCACTGGTAAAATTAAGGCAGATTATCTGATATTGGAATGAGTCAAGATTAGAGTGGTGCTGGAAAAGCACAGCAGGTCAGGCAACATTTGAGGAGCAGGAAAATGTTTCGGGCAAAAGCCCTTCATCAGGAATCCTGATGAAGGACTTTTGCCTGAAATGTCGATTTTCCTGCTGCTCGGATGCTGCCTGATCTGCTGTGTTTTTCCAGCACCACTCTAACCTTGACTTTAATCTCCAGCATCTGCAGTACCCACTTCTGCCCTGTTTGATATTGGAATGAGGAAACCTTTGTAGACAAATGCAATGTCGGAACTTTTGGATTAATATTTAGTGAAAATGAATTGAGATGTGGATTGTATAAGCAATTCTCACCACAGGTCACTCACCAGAAGCTGTCTGTGCTGTTATTCACCCTGGGGTAGATTTGTTCCCACCATCCTCTTTATGGGAATAACCACTCAGTTGTTGTAGTAGATCAAATAAATTTCAAATAACCTTTCCAGCTCCAGCCTATCCCTTCCATTCCTCTGACCAACCCTTCCTTCCAGCTACCAACCTGAGTTATCCCTCCCATCGACCAACCAGGTCCTACCCATTACCTGTGTCCACCTACCTCTACCTCACCATTCCATATTCTCCCCAACCCAACCGGCCTCCTTTATCTGTAGCTCCGCCAACCCCTACATCTAGTCCTGAAGAAGGGTTATACCTGAAATGTTGCCTTCACCAGCTCCTGGTGCTGTCTGGTTTGCTGTGTTCCGGCAGCCTCCTGCCTGTCTACTTCAGCTTTCAGCATCTGCAGGTTTTGTTTTGTCTCTAAAGAGCAGAGGCTGCTGTCTTAAACAGAACACTTCATTATATGTCAGCAATGATGTGAGATGCCGGTGTTGGACTGGGGTGGACAAGGTGAGAAGTTATACGATGCCAGGTTATAGTCCAATAGGTTTGTTTGAAATCACAAGCTTTTGGAGCGCTGAAGTTTCATCAACACGGAAGATAAACTGACCTGATAGGCCTTATAAAGGTAATGAAGATGACTTGGATGTTAGGTGTCAGTCCTTTGAGATCACAAACTGTTCCCCTACTAGGTCTGTCTGATAGCATCATAGTGGACAGTGCTAAAAGCACTCTTCAGTAATCTTCAGATCCTTACACACTCATACAAAAATACGTATTTAAATGAAAGCCTGTTTGGCCATTAAACTAATGTTTACGTAATTGTGCATTTCAACCAAAGTCGAATCTAATTTGAATCTTACTCAAACCTATAATTTCTAGTTTCACTTGTCAAGATTTTCCTAGTTTTCCAGGGCTTTGCTGGGATAATTAATTATTACTTTGAATATACAATTCACACAATTCTTACACATGATTTCACCAGCATCATGAAGCTATCCAGCTCTTAAATATTTGCTGCTCTTCTCAAGTCAGTATGTTTAACTTGAGCAACTGTAAGTTTCTTAATTGTGTTTTCTCCACAGTTCTGGGAGCTACCCAGCTTGTAGTGACATTGAGTACAACACTCGCTATGACAATGAGACAGGGGCCATATTTCATGTTGCTACTTCCTCACTGCATCGGTCCATGTATCAATGTGATTAAGGGTGAGTGCATGTGTGTGTGCACATTTTTTTAACTTATTCAAAGGATGTGAATGTCACTGGTGAGTTGAGTATTTGTTACCCAACCCTGTTTGACCTTGAGAAGGTGGGGGTGAGCTGCCATCTTGAACTGCTGCAGTCCATGTGCTTTAGGTTGACCCATAATGCTGTTATGGAGGGAATTCCAGGATTCTGACCCAGTGGCACCGAAGAAATGGAAATATGATTCAAAGCAAGGATGTTAAGTGCCTCGGAGGGAAACTTACAGGTAGTGCTGTTCTCATGGACCTACCGCCCTTATCCTGCTGAGTGACAGAAGTCATAGGCTTAGAAGAGGCTATCAAAGGAATCTTGATGAATTTCTGCTGTGTATGTTGTAGAAACCTGTCACTGTTTGTTGGTGGTGAAGGGAGCAAATATTGACGGTGGAAGATGTGGTGCCAATAAAGTGGGCTGCTTTGTCCCAGATGAAATCATGTTTCTTGAGTGTTGTTGGAGCTGCACCCATCCAGAGTTGGTAAAGTGTTCTTCTGGAAACAGCACAGCAGGTCAGGCAGCATCTGAGGAGCTGGAGAATCGATGTTTTGGGCATGACCCTCCTGATGAAGAGTTATGCCCAAAACGTTGACTTTCCTGCTCCTCAGATGCTGCCTGACCTGCTGTGCTTTTTCCAGCTCCACACTTTATCAACTCTGACTCTCCAGCATCTGTAGTTCTCACTGTCTCCTAATTGCTGCACCGATCCAAGCAAATGGGGGGTATTCAGGAGGTGAGTTACGCGCCGCAGAATACATAGCCTCCAATCTGCTCTTGTAGCCACAGTATTTATATGGCTGGCCTCTTTCAGGTTCAGTTCAGTGTTACTATAAGGGTGTTGATGACAATGCCATTGAACGTCAAGGGATAATGGTTGGATTCTCTCTTGTTGTAGATGGTCATTGCCCGGCCCTGAGTGTGGCACAATGTTACTTGTCACTTCTCTACCCAAACCTGAATCTTGTCCAAGTCTTGTTGCATTTGGACACAAACTGAGGGTGTGCATGTCTGAGGATGCATATATGTTTGAGTGAGCTCATGGGTGTATTGAGTGTATGTATGGTGTGTGAATTTCTGCTTGTGTGCATGTCTCTGCAGGTTTAGGTGAATGTGGGTGCCTGGGCATGTTTACCTTTTCCAGTGAAGGTTGTATTTAATTATAGTGCCAGCATGTGGGTGAGTGCATTTCTGTAAGCACCTGGATGTGTAGATTTACAAGTGTGTGTAATTGAATTCATGTGTATTGGTATGCCAGTGTGGATAAGTGAATGCTACTATGTGTGTGAGTAGGTGTGAAGATGTATTGTCTGTTTGTATGAGTATGAATGTGTGTGTGCATCTTCACGTTTGTATTTGTGCCTGTATATGTCTGTGACTGTGTACATGCATTTCTCTGTACGCATATCTGTGTCTGTTTGTATCTGTCTATATATGTGTCTGTGTATTTGTCAGTTGTATGGGTTTTTGATGTGACGCAAACATTGATTTGGAAATGATTTTATGCAAATGGTGACAGAAACAATGTTTTAACTGTGATAATTAAAGAGATGGGGTTTCTTTGTTGTTCCATGTAGCTAAATTTTCTAAGTATCTGAAAAAAAAACACCTACACACCATCTGCTCATTTTCAACTCACTGCTTTGTACAATACAGTTGATATTTGAATTAGTTTGGGGAAACTGGATGATTCAATTGTTGCATTTGAAAAAAGAACAAAACTGATGGATTCAACTCCTCTTCTATTAACTTGTGATGTCTTTTAAATGTAAAACATTTTATTGAATGCGTCTGGCAGGTTATACAGAGGGTTGGTAGATTACAGCAAAAACGTGACAAAAAAAGATTAAAGTGTATCAAAATAAAAACAGGAATTGCTGGAGAAACTCAGCAGGTTTGACAGCATCTGGGAGAGAAAGCAAAGTAAACTTTTTGGATTCATTTTGAAGGAGGGTCATTGGGCTTAAAACATTAACTCTGCTTTCTTTCCAGAGATGTTGCCAGGCCTGTTGACTTTTTCCAGCAATTTCTACTTTTGTTTCGGATTTCTAGCATTCACAGTTCTTTGGGCTTTTTTAAGAAAAAGTATATCAAGTTACATCTTCTAGTAAAAATAGAATGAAATCCAAAATCAACATAAGTGTCGACATCATTGAATTGCATATAGAGTTTGTTTCAAGATCACAGGGTATTCATTATTTTCACATTGCTGAGGCAGGTCAGGGATCGAGCACATGAGAATAGCCTTAAAGGAGGCTTCAATTTAAATGAGAAATTTGAGACTTGGAGGATGGGGGGGTTGTGGAGTGTGGTCATCCCTCCATGTCAGTGGCTCCTTGTTGGGAGTTGATCCTCTCTAGCTCAAGGTCCACTACCCCTCTCTCTGAAACTGGGGCAGGGAGTCCACCTCCCTGCCTCCCAATATGGTAAGGGACTTCGAGTCATAGAGATGTACAGCATGAAAACAGACTTTTCGTTCCAACTCATCCTTGCCGACCACATATTCTAAATTAATCTAGTCCCATTTGCCAGAACTTGGGCCATATCCTTGTAAACCCTTCCTATTCACATACCCATCCAGATGCCTTTTAAATGTTGCAATTGTACCAGCCTCCACCACTTCCTCTGGCAGCTCATTCCTTACACACACCACCCTCTGTGTGTAAAGGTTGCCCCTTAGGTTCCTTTTAAATCTTTCCCCTCTCACCCTAAACCAATGCCTTCTAGTTTTGAACTCCCCCACCCCAGGGAAATGACCTTGTCTATTTACCCTATCCATACCCATCATGATTTTATAAACCTCTTTAAAGGCACCCCCTCAGACTCCAACAGTCCAGGGAAAACAGCCCCAGCCTATTCAACCTCTCCCTGTAGCTCAAATCCTCAAACCCTGGCAACATCCTTGTGAATCATTTCTGAACCCTTTCTGAACTGCACTTCTTGTGCAGTTGCAATGTCTCAAAATTGCAGCTAACTGGGGCCTCAGCTGCATAAGGTGATTGGTCTTCTCTGTGGATTGGGCAGTCTGTCTACGTTAATGCTCACTCCTACAAAATACAATTGGGATGTACAATTCTCATGTAGTAGCCCCCTGTATTGATCCATCTCTCGGCCTCCAAGCTGGTCAGCACAGAGGCCTGGAGAGTGCAGCCTCTGACTGGAGGAACGTGACCCTGTTTGAATTTAGAAGAACAGAGAGATCCTTGGATGGTTCCTGATCTGGGGAGGTTGCAGAGAGTGTGGGGTGAGTGGTGGTTTTGGAGGGGGGGAGCATGTCAGGTTTGTGGGGAGTGGGCTGCAAGGCCATGATGAGATCTGAAAAGGAGGAGTTGGGAATTTCAAAGTTGAGACATTGGCCGATCATGGATGCCATTACAATCCAGTGAGCAGAGGCAAATGAAAGTAGATACCAGTTTGGAAAGAGTTGGATGAACTCACATTAACAAAGAGTGGAAGGTGCTGAAGTAACGCCTGTGCAAATCAGATATTTACCTGTCTCTTTGTTAAAGTCATATAACTTGTGGGGAGACGATGACCAAGTGATATAAACACTTGATCAGGAAGCCAGGTAATGTTCTGGGGACCCAGGGTCAAATCCGACCATTGTAGATGCTGGAATATGAATCCAGTTAAAAAAAACAGGAATTAAGTGTCTAATGATGATCATGAAACAATTGTCAGGAAATCCTATCTGGTTCTCTAATGTCCTTTCAGGAATGATTAGATTCCCTACAGTATGGAAACATGCCCCTTCAGCCCAACAAGTCCACACCGACCCTCCAAACAGTAACCCACCCAGACCCATTCCCCTATCCTATATTTATTCCTGACTAATGCACCTAACACTATTGGCAATTTAGCGTAGCCAACTCACCTGACCTGCACGTCTTTGGATAGTGGGAGGAAACCAGAGCACCCAGAGAAAACCCACACAGACAGTTGCCCAAGGCTGGAATCGAACCCAGGTCCCTGGCGCTGTGAGGTAGCAATGCCAACCACTGATCCACTGTGCTGCCCACTGCAATGAAACTGCCATCTTTACCTGGTCTGGCCTACATGCGCCTCCACACCCAGAGCAATGTGGTTGACTCTTAACTGCCCTCTGGGCAGTTAGGGATGGATAATAAATGCTGGACTAGCCAGTGATGCCCTCATCCCATGATTGACTAAAAAAAAGTAAATGTTAAAAGTTAAAAATATCAGCTGAAACAAAACAAGGTTGGAATTTCTGTATTTTTATGCATTTATTGCTGGAATGTCAGTACATCTGACTAATGCACCTGATGCATTTAATGCCCATTCCTATTGCCCCTGAGAAACATGGTGACTGTCTGTCACCATCGTATCCCTTGGTACTGTTCCATAATGAATTGGCCTTTAATCTTTTCCCTTCACAGATTCCGCACTGTATTGTCAACATGCTTTCGCTTCAGTCCCTTCTTTTAATGAGATAAGGAGACTTTATTAGGGAATTTTCTCAAAGCAATTCATCAAGTGGCCTTCAATGGCACCTTGCAAATCCATAATGACTACTGAAATAACTCCACAGAGGTTGGTACCCTGTCACCAAGTCACCCTTTTATTTACACATGCATAGTACTTGACACTGGCTCCCTCAGAGCCAGCTCTCAGAGTGAACAGACCCCTGACCCTCCTGTTTATATCTGTCAGCCAGGGCTCCCTGATTAGACCAGGCTTTTAGATTAGATTACTTACAGTGTGGAAACAGGCCCTTTGGCCCAACAAGTCCACACCGACCCGTCGAAGCACAACCCATCCAGATCCATTCCCCTACATTTACCCCTTCATCTAACACTATGGGCAATTTAACATGGCCAATTCACCTAACCTGCTCATTTTTGGACTGTGGGAGGAAACCGGAGCACACGGAGGAAACCCACGCAGACATGGGGAGAATATGCAAACTCCACACAGTCAGTCGCCTGAGGCGGGGATTGAACCCGGGTCTCTGGCATTGTGAGGCAGCAGTGCTAACCACTGTGCCACCCTGCTGCCCACAGCCCCAATCAGGGATCTCATATTTTATAAGGTCTACCTGGCTGACCTCATTACAATCAATACAACTACCATCTCGAAGGACAAAGGCAGCATATACATGGGAACACCGCCAGCCGGAAAGCTCCCCTCTGAGCCATTTACCGTCCTGACTTGGAAATATATTATCGTTCTTTCACTATCACTGAGTCAACTTCCTAGAACTCCCTCCCTAATGGCACTGGGTGTGTCCCTGCTACCCAATGACTGCAGTGGGCTGCTCACCCCCACCTTTTCCAGGGAGATTAGGGACGGGAATTAAACGTTGGCCCACCCAGTGACACCCACTTGCAATGAATAATTACAGACAAAACCTGATTTGAACCACCACTGTTTTTGCTGGCAGACTGCTCTGTAAATCCACCTGGCTAAGCAAAATAGTTTTTTTTCAACTGTCACATTGCTGTTCATTTGGCTTCTGCGTCATCTGTTCCTGCGCACATGGTTTAATTCTGTAACTTAATCTTATATCCGTTTTTCACATATATATGTTAAAGACGGAGATAAAGATCATTTCACAAATCAAATGTCAGTTGTCATTGAAATGCCAGGTTTCTTCTACTTCATAAATGATTCCAAAACAAAATTTCCTTTTCTATGATATATACTCAACATTAACTCCTCATTGGCCAGGCAGTAAATACACTTACTTGGTTTGTTACCATGGTTACATCTCACTGGGATAGAACACTAGAAATCAAATCCTGCTAATCCAGAGTCATCATAAAAGTTAAAGTTTTTATAAAGTGTGAAAAATTCCCAGATTTCATTGTTTTTCAGACCCAAGCTGACAGACAGCAGGTACCAGGTGTCAGTACTCACCAAGAATTGTTACAAATGCATCAATTCTAGCCACAGATAAACAAATGATAAATTCATCCCAAGGAATAAGAAAACATACTCGGGGAGGCCGAGGTAACTGTGACTGATGGGGGGGGTGTCAGGAACAGTGTAAAAACAAATGAAGAAGCACACAGTGAGGCTATGCACTTTGATAGGAAGGGTAGAAGAGCAGACTATTTTCTAAACATGGAAAATCTTCAGATACCTGAAGCACAAAGAGAGTTGGGAGTCTTAGTTCAGGATTCTCTCAAGGTTAACATATAGGTTCCGTTGTCAGTTAGGAAGTTAAATGCAATATTAGCATTCATTTCAAGAGGGCTAGAATACAAGAGCAGAGGTGTACTGTTGAGGCTGTTTAAAGCTCTGGCCAGACTGCATTTGGAATATTGAGAGCAGTTTTGGGCCCTATATCTAAGGAAGGAGGATGAACTGGGAGGGGTTCCGGAGGAGGGTCACAAGAATGAACTCAGGGATGAAGGACTTACCATGCGGGCACAGTTGAGAACTCTGGGTCTGCACTCGACAGGATTTAAAAAGATGACGGGAGATCTGATTGAAGCTGACAGAGAACTGGGAGGCCTAGATAGAGTGGACGTGGTGAGGATGTTTCCACCAGTAGGAAAGACTAGGACCCAAAGTCACAGCCTCAGAGTGAAGAGATGACCCTTCAGAACTGAGGTAGGGAGGAATTTCTTCAGGTAGAGGGTGGTGACTCTGTGGAACTCAGTGCTCCAGAAGGCTGTGGAGGCCATGTCATTGAGTGTATTTAAGGCAGAGATAGTTCAGCTCTTGATTAAAAAAGGGGTGAAGGGTGGAGAATCGAGTTGAGAATCATATCAAGCATGATCAAGTTTCAGAGGACACTCAATGGGTTGAATGACCTAATTCTGCTCCTATGTTTATGATCTTATCATCTTCTGATGAACTATGAACTCATAACTCCACTAGTTAAAACTCTAACCCCCAATAAAGTATCCCCTAAACACATATATAAACAGACGCAAGAGAAAGAAACAAGAGTGTCATGGGTGGAGGGAATAACTGGGAAGTGAATGCAATGGTCTCTATTCACAGGGTTCATTAAAATGATCCTTCTGATTTGTCAATAGTGCTGCCTCTTGCTTTTCTTGCTCCAGATATTTCCAGTTGCTTGTAGAAAGCACAGGGTGGCTGGTTCATACTTAGAAAGTCTCTGGCTAACTGGGTAAGAGCCACAGTTCATAGCAACTGCAGAGAGAATAAAATAAACAGTCTTTCTTTGGACTTAAAATGGCATTCACACAGAGAAGAGTCAGCTCCTGCCCTTGCAGAGATACAGTGATCTTTTCCTGACCGATGAGTCAGAAAATTTTATGTTAATTGTCCGAGGGAGTTAAACACAACAAATCTAGGACTGAGCTGGCAGCGATACACAGTCTGAGACATAATACTTCGACAAAGTGTCAAACCTGACTGAAACATCAGGGCTGAAACAAGAGCTGGAGGAATTCTGGTTGTGGATAGGGTGTCCTGGATTTTCCAAGGAATGGCAATCACATGCAGATTGCTACTTCACATCTTATTTTTATCAAGTTAGGTGCTAACTGTTTACTTAACTGCAGTGGAATCAGGTGCACACAGCAATCTTCAATTTCCCAAGCCATTTCCTTAGAGTAATCTATGTCTGGAATTCTGCAGGATCCCTATACACAACTCCCCATCTAAGCCACAAAAACAATTATCTGTACATTGGAAAATCCAGTCCAATGTGTCCTATTGTGGGAGAATTCAGAACTTAGGTCATCATCTTTTCAAAATAATGAGCCGCTCCTTAAAGGGAGAGAAGAGGAGAATTGTTTTTCTTTCACAGAGAGTCATGCGGGCTTATCCACCTCCAAAGGCAATGGAAGCAAAGTTCTTGAATTTGTTTTCAAGGTTTCATGATTAGCAAGAGTTGGAAGTTTATTGAGGTTAGACAGGAGTAATTAGATCAACAATGATCTTATTAAATGGTGGAAACTCTTGTTGACTTGGGTGGCCTACTCCTGATCCAAATTAATTTGTTCCAATGATGTAAGGCCTTATAGAATCATAGAACGCCTACAGTGTGGAAACAGGCCATTTTGCCCAACAAGTTCACACCGACTCTCTGAAGAGTATCCTACCCAGAAACATTCCCCTACACTATTGCTCTACATTTACCCCAGACCAATGCACCTAACCTGCACATCCCTGAGCACTATGGGCAATTTAACATGGTCAATTCGCCTAACCTGCTCATCTTTGGACTGTGGGAGGAAACCAGAGCACCCAGAGGAAATCCACGCAGACACGGGGAGAATGTGCAATCTCCACACAGACTGTCGCCTGAGGCTGGAATCGAACTCGGGTGCTGTGAGCCACGTTGCCCCTCTGAAGTCCTTTTGCATTTTTTCAAGAAATCGGAGTAATGTTAGCCCTAGAGGGACCACAGTTATCCTATAATTGACTCCATTAAAAACCAGATGATCAGGTTGTTATCACATTGCTGTTAGTAGGAGCTTCCTGTGTGAAAATTGATTGCCACATTTCCCACTTTACAACATGATGTAGAAGTGTCAGTCACATATTAATGAATCAAAACCTGCAACCTATTCTAAAAGATGAAAGACTTATCAGTAATCTAGCTTGGTTGAATATATACTTTCCTTTATTGGTCAGAGATTTGAGTACAGGAGTTGGGAAGTCATGTTGCAGCTGTACAGGATGTTGGTTAGGCCAAATATGGAATACTGCATGCAATCTTGTCTCCTTCCTATCAGAAAGAATTTGTGAAACTTGAAAGGATTCAGAAAAGATTTACAAGGATGTTGCCAGTGTTGGAGGGTTTGGGCTGTAGGGAGAGCTGAATAGGCTGGGGCTGCTTTCCCTGGAGCGTTAGAGGCTGAGGGGTGACCTTATAGAGGTTTATAAAATCATGAGAGGCATGGATAGGATAAATAGACAAAGTCTTTTCCCTGGGGTGGGAACTAGAGGGCAGGGGTGGGCAATTAATTCTTCCAAGGGGCCACATGAGAAACCTGAGTTGTGTTGGAGGGCCGAACCAACAATAAGTTGAACATAATTCTGCTCAGTATTAATTTTCTCCCATTGTAAAAAGTACTAAATTATATAGTTTTGCACTGAAACTTATAATCAAAAGAATAAGAATATTCTGTTACAATTAAGATATTAAATTCTGGAGTAGGTCAAATATGGAAGAAATAAACAGTAAAAACAATAATTTCAGTATTTCATTTTATTTTTAACATGTTAATCTCACAAACCAATAATGAAAAGTTGTTTCATTGTTGTTCAGTATTACAAACAACAAACATTTCTATACAAAAAGCAATAAGTGCTTTTGATGTTTTTCAGTTCATTTTACTTGTTTAGTGAGAAAAATCCAGTCTGTTTTGGGCTTGAACAAGTGCACTGTAATCTGGTTGAATGTCTGAGGTGGATATGTGAAGGACAGCTGAGAGGTGATCATCAGCGATAGAGGATCTGTACTTGGATTTGTTGAACTTCATCACTGAGAATGTCTGTTCGCATATATAGGTAGATCCAAAGAGGACTAGAATCTTCTGAACATGCCTCCTCATGTGTGAAAAGTTCTCCTCTTTGAGAGAAGAGTAAAAAATCAAGCAGTGAGACTGACCTAAAGTACTCTGCCAGAAGTGTGTCAGACTGCAGGTCAATGAGTTCAAACTGAACATCACTAGGTGCATTCTCCACATTGCATGTAAATGGGGAAAAAATCATGTGCATTTCATTCTCAACCATTTTAAAGTCTTGAAATCGCCTTGAAAATTCACCATGCAGTGCTTCTAACATAGAAGAGTCCCTGTGGAGGTGATCAGCTGAAGTTCCTCTGGTTAGGCCCCATTTGGAGTACTGTGTCCAGTTTTGGTCCCCACACCTCAGGAAGGACATACTGGCACTGGAACGTGTCCAGCGGAGATTCACACGGATGATCCCTGGAATGACAGGTCTAACATATGAGGAACGGCTGAGGATACGGGGATTGTATTCGTTGGAGTTTAGAAGATTAAGGGGAGACTTAATAGAGACGTACAAAATAATACATGGCTTGGAAAAGGTGGATGCTAGGCAATTGTTTCCGTTAGACGAGGAGACTAGGACCTGTGGACACAGCCTTAGAATTAGAGGGGGTCATTTCAGAACAGAAATGCGGAGATATTTCTTCAGCCAGAGAGTGGTGGGCCTGTGGAATTCATTGCCACGGAGTGCAGTGGAAGCCGGGATGCTAAATGTCTTCAAGGCCGAGATTGATAGATTCTTGTTGTCTAGAGGAATTAAGGGCTACGGGGAGAACGCTGGTAAGTGGAGCTGAAATGCATATCAGCCATGATTGAATGGCGGAGTGGACTCGATCGGCCGAATGGCCTTACTTCCAGTCCTATGTCTTATGGTCTTATGGTCTTCAGTGTTAGTAAGTGGGTGAGAATGTTGTCCTCCATTTGGCTTGAGAGAAGCTGCAACTTTCTCATAAAATCCTTCCCCAAGTTGTACATTTCATGCACAAAAAGGCCCTTGTACTGCAGTTTCACATTTAGTTCATTCATAAGTGCAGTCACATCAACAGCAAAACCAAGGTCTGCAATCCAGTCTGCATCTGAAAGCTGTGGAATGCCATTCCCTTTCTTCACACAGAAATCTTGAATCTCTTCTCTCAGATCCCATACACTTTTCAGCATTTTGCCCAGGCTGAGCCACCTGACAGCTGTGTGGTAGCCTATGTCACGATGTTCAGTCTCATTTTCCTCCAAAAGTGCAACAAACTGCCTGTGATTCAAAGCTCTTGCCCTGATGAAGTTAACTATTTTAGTTACAACATCAACCACATGGTTAATTTTTAACACTGACTTACACAACACTTCCTGATGTATAATACAATGCAAAAATACCAATTTCTGTTCAGGGTCAATTTCTGTCACTTTATCCTGCATTCTCTTTAAGAGTACCAACATTTTTTCCTGTTAGATTTGGACAACCATCTGTTGTCACACCCACCAGCTTGTCCCATTTTAGTCCCAACATGTCCAAACATGCACTTATCTCCGTGAACAAATCATTACCAGTTGTTGTTCCTTTCACTGACTGCATGGCTGCCAGCTCCTCTGTGATTTTAAAGTCCGTAGTTATCCCACGTACAAAGATGAGTAGCTGGGCTGTGTCACGTACGACACAGCTCTCATCCAAAGCCAAGGAAAAATAGTCAAAATTGACCGCTCTGTGCTGCAGCTGAAGCTCCAGATTTCTTGCAATGTCCCCAATCCTTCTCGTTACAGTGCGTCGGGAGAGGGGCACATTCTCAAATGCCTCCTTTTTCTCCAGGCATATTAGTTCTCCTTAATAAACTCTCCATCAGAAAATGGTTCACTGTTTCTGGTGATTTTGTGGGATATGACATAACTTGTCTTGGCGTGAGCTGACATTTTGTGGGCTAGCCAGCAACCATCACTTTTAGCTGTTCTCGCACACACGCACATACATGCGCATTCATAAATGAAAAAAGCATCCTTTTCAAAACAAAAGCAACACAATTGTATTGCATGCATGGCATAAATACTTTTTCATTTATGTTCTAATTTAAGATTGACCTCATGCGGGCCAGACAGGAACAACCAAACAGCTGGATATAGCCCACGGGCCGTAAAATGCCCAGGTCTGGTTTAAGGTGAGAGGGGAAAGATATAAAAGAGGGGCAATGTTTTCACACAGAGGGTGGTACATGTATGGAATGAGCTGCCAGAGGAAGTGGTGGAGGCTGGTACAATTGCAACATTTAAAAGACACCTGGATGGGTATATGAATAGGAAGGGTTTGGAGGGATATGGGCCAGGTGCTGGCAGGTGGAAGTAGATTGGGTTGGGATATCTGGTCGGCATGGAGAAGTTGGACCGAAGGGTCTGTTTCCATGCTGTACATCTCTATGACTCGACGACTCTATATCAAATCAATGTATGACACTGTGATCTTTTGTTATAAATTCTGTGTCCTATGATCCTGCTCCACTAGCTACCTGATGAAGAAGCAGCACTCCATAAGCATGTACTTCCTAATGAATCTGTTGGACTATAATCTGGTGTTGTGTCACTTTACAACAGTGATGGCCCTGGAGAAAGTATTGCATTGGCTGTGAAGCACTTTAGGCTGTTCTGAGGTTGTACTAGGTGCTACATAAATGCAAATCTTTCTCTGTTGTTCCTGTGAATAGAGACAGGCTGTTGGAAATTTTCATCTTTGATTCATCAGGATAAATACAAGAATACCACTAGCAGTATAAATTCAAACTCCATAGTCCTTGCTCCTGCTGGCCATTTGATTGGAGGGCAATTTGATTGACGGGATGTGGGGAATCCCAGCTCAGCACAGGATTAGTGCTCTTTGAGAATGAAGGGATGCAAGATGAGTGAAGAAAGTAGAAAAAAAATGTTAAAACTATTGAAAAACATGGAATCTTCATTTCATGCCATAAGGCTGCTCTCTCAATGGAGACAGAGACAGAAAGAGAGAGAGGGTCACCATTTCTCAAGCAAGAAGTAAGGTTGAGAAGGTGGGATTTTCATAACAATCTCTGGGGCCTGCTTAGCTCAGTTGGCTGACTAGCTGGTTTATATTGCAGAGTGATATTAGCAATATGGGTTCAATTCCTGCACCTGCTGAGGTTACTATGAAGTACTTAACATCTCCCCTCACTTGTGACCAGTTGAACCACCACTAGTTGTCTTTCTCTGTCTGGTATGAGAGCAGCCCTCTGACAGTGTAACCCATTTACTTTAATTTCATGTTCTGAGGCTTCTTAATGCAGGTGGGTTTTGCATCATTTGACAGGAAGATATGAATTATTGGTTCCAAAGCATCGAAGATAAACTTTATTAATATGTTAAGTGTTTCAGTGTGAAACCAAAGAGTAGCCTAGACTTTATTTATTCGAGAATAACCAGTATCTACCAATGATTATCGTCAGTAAACTGCTATTTGCCCCCCCCAACTAGATTATGACTGCGAGCATTTCAAGTGTGCATTCTTAATAGTTCTTTGGTTTTGTACAATGAATATTTTTAACACTTATATCCTCTTGCAACATTTATTGAGCTTTAGCTTTCAAAGTGGGCACCTGGTAATGATTACAGGCAATAATTGAAATGTAGAGTTTATAACTTCCAACAGACCTTAAGGTTAGACTATTGCTTTGTATTCATCCCATTAAATCTGCTATTAACATGCTGTTGTGGTTCTGTCCGCCGAGCTGGGAATTTGTGTTGCAGACGTTTCGTCTCCTGTCTAAATGACATCCTCAGTGCTTGGGAGCCTCCTGTGAAGTGCTTCTGTGATGTTTCCTCCGGCATTTATGTTCATGGATGCGGACCGTTAGCTGTCTTCCTGCTTGTCCTATGTAGTGTTTTGTGCAGTCCTTGCATGGGATTTTATACACTACATTGGTTTTGCTCATGCTGGGTATCGGGTCCTTCGTCCTGGTGAGTTGTTGTCTGAGTGGCTGTTGGTTTGTGTGCTGTTATGAGTCCTAGTGGTCGCAGTAGTCTGGCTGTCAGTTCTGAGATGTTTTTGATGTATGGTCTGCATACACAACGTCTGCAACACAAATTCCCAGCTCAGCGAACAGAACCACAACAATGGGCACCCGAGCTACAAATCTTCTCCCCAAACTTTGAGCTATTAACATGCACTGGTAATTTGTGGGATTGTTTTGTTCAACTTAGGGTTTTTTTGTTGCACGACTATAACCCTAATAAACTCCCTCTGATTTGAAACTCATCACATCTGTTCCAAACGATTAATGATAATTGAACTATTGCTGCAAGTTCTTCCGAGCCCTCCAAACAATCTCCTCAGAGCACTGAAAAATGGGCATCTTCCAATCTCTCAAAGTTGTTCTTTCTGCACAAGAACAATGATGATCTTCAATAATTCAAATGAAGAGACTTCAAATTATCTGGAGCCACAGTGGGAAAGAAACCAACTATTGGTCTTAATTGAAATGGTTGGTAACATGACTTCTACAGATCTCGTTTACCAGTTATTGTTAATTAATTAATTTTATTTAGTTTACTGCCTTTATGTGGCTCAGTGTCAAATTGTACTTTCTGATATTTCTGTGAATGGTTTTGGTATATTTTATTATGTTTTATGTAAATATAAGTTGTGGTTCCTGTTGCTGTAAAATATCAGCAAGCAGTCTCATCTGAGAGCAATTCTGTCCAGCATTGTCTCTGAGCATGCTTAATGCACTGTATCATGCACTCAATACAACATCCAGAGAATCTATCATTATTCCGCTATACAGTTTCACCCCAAAAGCTTAAAGTCATGTGTTACAGGAGAAAAGAAACATGAGAAATATTTAAATGTGCTGCAAAGAATGCATATTCGAGGTTTCACAGGTTAATAAACTTAAGATTGTGAGCTGAAAGGACAAGAATATTAAATTGCCAAGAATGACGACTGAGGAAATTATTTATGACAAAGAGGAATGGATCACCAAAGGAAAATTATTGCTGCCTCTTTAATTATGAATGTGAATTAGGGACTGAATCCTGGGATTTTAGGGTGAAGTCTACGAATTCTGTGTGGAACCAGATGCTTTGTTGAATTGCTGCCTCATAAGAAGTTTGCCACAGAAAAAAAAGAGATCAGGGATATATGTTCAGATAGATAGTCCGGATTTCGCTTCAGTGCCCTCCTATGGGTTCACAGGATGATAGTCTGGCTTATCTTGTGTCTTTAGTGAACTGACTCTTTTTCTTAAATTGAATACATAAGCTCTTAAGCTCTTAAATTGAATACATAACATTCATAAGTTAGGCTCAATTTAAGTTTAAAGCATGTTTTCAAGGCTTCCAAAATTTCTGCTGTGTGTTTTTCCAATTTTCGGAGAGACTTCGGGTGGAATGTATTTTGTACCTGCCTCTTCCCAACAGAAATGAAAGTGTAGCTATTTGTAGCTGCTCTGGCTTGTTAATTATCTGTTGCAATTTTGTAATCTTGCCAATTTTGAGTGAATACATTGTCAATTCTGCTTGTAGCACCTTTCATTTTGACTGGTATTGAGAGAGGGAACTTTTAGAAACACTGTGTTTTACCCAGTGCTTTCAGCTGTGGCTTTCTTCTTTGCTTTTGTTTCTGTGGCTTCCTGTGGCTTTTGGCAGTTTTCATAATCTCTGAACATTCCTGTGTTTCTCGTTTAGTTGCTGTGTTTCTGTGTTGATTTCAACACTCAATTGCGGCTCCACTCTGACATTGCATTATGAGCCTACAATTGCATTATAACAATTTTGTAAAGATACAGCAGAAGTCAGTTTGTTGTCTTGTGATCTCAAAAGAGACATGTGCTGAGCTGGTCTTCTGGCTTCTGCTTGATTTATCCAAAATTAAACTTTGCAATAACTTTTTAAAATGAGCTGAAAATCAGTTGGACTCCCATCGATAATGTGCATTCTTGATCAAACTTAAACCTTGCAAATTATTCTGATGATGTGCAGAACCCTGGCACATAGACGACTGATAATATGAAAGTTCTCCTCTGCTCTTCAGTTAAAAGTCAGTGTCTGTTTTTCCTAAAACAATAACAATACCTTGCCAGTCCCCTCCAAGACATTTAGGAATGCTTAATGGGCTTGCCAGGATAATCCCCAAGACCAACTGTCTGAGCACAAGGTAAAATGTGCTTTCCATGAGGGAATTCAATGTCCACCATCAAGAGTGGCTCAGCAACAGCACTATTGATTAAGCTGGTCAGGTTCTAAAGAACGTAGCTGCTAGACTGAGTCTGCAGCAGATGGTAAGAGAACCAACAAGAGGAAAAAACATATTTGATGTCATCCTTACCAACTTGTCTGTTGCAGATGCATCTGTTCATCAGTAAGAGTGACCACTGCACAGTATGATTCTATAATTCCTGCATATCCCCATTATCCTTCATCCCCTTGATAATCAAGAATCTACCTCTGCCTTGAAAATGTAATAAGAATTTGCATCCACTACTTTTAAGGAAGAGAATTCCAAAAACCTCACAACCCTCTCAGAGAGCAAAAACTTTCCTCATCTCTGTCTTAACTGTGCAATTCCTTATTTTGAAACTAGAACCCCCTAGTTTTAGATTCTTAAGATTTTCTAAGTTTCATTAAGTGACTTCTGAATCTTCTAAAGCCTAATGGATACAAGCCTAGCCCATCAACCTTTTCTTCAGAAGATAATCCACTCACCCCAGACATTAGTCTAGTAAAACTTCTCCAAACTGGTTTTAATACATTAACATTCCTCTGTAAATAAGCTGACCAGGACTGTACACTGTACTCCAGATATTGTCTCACCAGTGCCCTGTCATTTACTCAGGATTCAACAAGGCTTTTGATAAGAGATTAACATGTAAAATTAAAGTGTATGGAAGTGGGTAAAGTGTACTGATATGGATAGTGAACTGGCTGGCAGACAGTAGGAATAAACAAGTGGTAGACATGACTAGTGGGATACCGCAAGGATCAGTACTTGAATCCCAGCTGTTCACTATATATATTAATGATTCAGATGATGGAACTAAATGTAATATCTCCAAGTTTTCAGATGGCAAAATGTTGGGTGGTAAGGTGAGTGGTGAGGTGGATGCTGATATGCTTCAGTGTGATTTGGACAAATTGAGTGAGTGGGGAAATGCATGGCAGATGAAGTATAATGTGGATCAATATGAGATCATCCACATTGATAGCAAAAACAGAAAGGCAGATTATGATCTGAATTGTGATAGGTTGAGAAAGGGGGGAGTTGCAATGAGATCTGGGTGTCCTTGTTTGATGGTGATGCTCCTTTAACATGGTTATGTTGTTCTTGGTTTGTTCCTTCAGGAGGTCAGAAAAACACAGGTTCTGAAAAGTTGCGCTTGGATGGGTTTTAGGGCCAATTTGATTATAGCTAACAGATACTGCCTCAGGAAAAAGGCTTCCAAGTTTTAAAAAAATACTTGTACAATGGAAGAGCAGCAGTCAGTTCTCCCAGCTCAGGTTTTCTCTGAAGGGTGACACCCAAAATGTCGACCTCTCCTGATGCTGCCTGGCTTGCTGTGTTCTTCCAGCCTCCTGTTTACTTTGGATTTGGTTTTGAACTGTCTGACTATTCACGGAAAGCAGTCAGGCAGTTGTGAAGCTGCTAGACCCAAAGAAACAGGTCCATGCTGACCCTCTCTCTCTCTGACATCTCTCCCGTAAGACCCTGGGTTTCATTTTACTTTTTGTGCCAAGTGGTGTGTATGGAGATTGTTACAAGTATTTGGAACAGCATCATGAAGTTGGGATGGTCTGTTGGGTTTTCGAATTGGTTAAGTTATTCTCTATTCTGTTCTCTTTTGTTTGTGTTTCTTTTGTTAATCTCATAGATAAATGCTGTTTTGTTTAAAATTACTTGGTTTTACCAGCTGCATCTCTCTTGGAATATCCACTGTACACCTGTTTAAAACAACGGGTGCTCCGGTTTCCTCCCACAATCCAAAGATGAGCAAGTTGGGTGAATTAGCCATGCTAAATTGCCAGTAGTTAAGGGTAAATATAGGGTAGGGGAATGGGTCTGGGTGGGTTACTCTTTGGAGGGTCAGTGTGGACTTGTTGAACTGAAGGGCCTGTTTCCATACTGTAGGGAATCTAATCTAAACTAGAAAGGGCTACCTTCCTGAAACGTTTTGAGCGGGTCTGGCCTGGTCCATACCATTTGTACACTGGTCACTGAAAGTAAACATGTGGGGAAGAAGGCAAATGGTATAAATAAAACCAGAAATCACTGGAGGAGCTCAGCAAGACTGGCAGAGCAAAAGCAAAGTTAACATTTTGAACCCAGTGACCTTTTCTCAGAATGGGGCTACACAGACATGCAAACAAATAGATTTAGAGTCTAAACAATGAGGTTTAAGCAAGCATGAGATTTCACAGGTAGTGCAATGTCAGTCATCTCAAAAGAGCCTCCAACAAATTCTCTTCTCTGTCCATCTCACTACATCTCGATGTGGTCCCTGGTTCCACAGCTGGGGTGGAATTTGATCAGCAATGGAATCTATTAGACCTGAAAGTTTTTGTCAGGTGGCTCTAAGGGTGTTGTGGCCCAAGCATAATGACCCTCTTCTTGCTAGAGGTAGGTGGACCCTCCAGGGCTTGAGTGGCTAAGGTTTGGAGAGGGGTAGGCAGGGTAGAGGTGGAGTGCCCAGAGAGGAAATTTACGAGATGCTGTGTATGGTCCTCCTCCGCTTGGCATTGCCTTGTCTCCTTGTGAGGAAGGGGCACATGAAGTTCATGCCAAGTTCCTGTGGCCACACCTTCAATCATGAGAACAATATATGGGACAATGGAATACAGGTGTCTGTGCCCATCTTCAGCAGACCCTGAGGGTGCTTCACCTGGCAGACATCAACCTGACCATGGAGGCAGACAGATGGTCACATGACTCATTGCCCTGCTGCAGCTCCTGGGGCACTGAGGGCTGTTTTCTCCCACAGCCCTGTCTGTCACTCCTGTTCCTTCTGTCTATATGGACCAGGTCACCGATTGCCGATACCACGGAGTTGTCTCCTGCCAGGGGCTGAGCAAATCTCTGAGTGCCAGTGACTTGGCCATGTCTTGCTTGACCAGCTGTGGAGCAGTGACAGTGAGGTTCTCACCAGTTTCTAGCGGCTCACCTTTGAGCATGAACGTAGCACGGTAAGTCATTGACCTTCTTCCTTCATTGCTGGCCATTCCTACTGACCCAGGTGCTGACCTTTGACCAGGATGGCTGATCTGGAGGGGTGGTCCTCTCTTCAGGAAGGGGATGCCCCGCTTTTGTGCCAGCTCCTTGGCCAGGACCCCATTCTTTTGGTGAATTAAGAATCGTAGTATCCTCTTCCCTTTCTTCAACATGGTCAAGTTCTGTCCGTCAATGAGGTGGGCATCTTCAGAATGCCACTGCTTAACCTGATACACCGTGGCCTTTTATAGATGGCCCAGGAGCTAGGGACACCAGTTTGGGTATCCAATGAATGAATAGAATAGAAATTTATTGTCACATGTATTTTTAAATGAAAAATACAGTGACTTATTTTATACGTCACCCATCACAGCACCCACATCAATGACAGAAGTCATGCATAATTTTTAAAAAGTGTAAAATTAAGACAAAGTTTATCACAGTTCAGTTAACAGCACCTGGGCTTAGGGAAAGCCAATTAAGGGACGATGGACAGCTCTGAAGACAGAGCCAGATGAGACTGCTGTGTCGGGCCACTGGAATACCTGGAAGCTGAAGATGAAGAAGACTCCTCGTCGGCTGAGACTATCTTTCTCCTTCTTCAGCTGCCTGGCCCTATGTGTGCAATAGAATCATACATGAGGAATGCCAACAAGGTCCGGTAAGGTATACCAAGAAATCTCACAGTGCCTCAAGGAGAGAATCCTGCCAGATAATACAATGTATTTCGCCGAAAAACCGTAAGATTCACCCTTTGAATCTTTCAGGACTGTGGATCTAGATCTTAGGTTACAGGAGCTAACATAAGATGGTAACATAATAGCCTGCTGAAGGTAAAATAATAGACCCCCCTCACCAATGGCATCCATAGAAGATTGTGGTGGCGTTGAGATCAAGGTTAGCAGCAAGGTTTACTATAAAGAAACAACTCCCAAATCCCAGATCGCTGTCCAATCCTCCATGCACAATGCAACAGCAATCAACACTGAAATGACAGAGTCACTCAAAGGAACTATCTGAGTCCTTAAGAAATTAATCTAATGTCACTTCTCTGCTCCTGTGATCATGGTGAAATGTTGGTGACACCCATCAGGATATGCGGTCCTAATTTGGATGCATTGAATATTGTGTCAACATGTAAAAGAGTGAAAAAGATTTCCATCTCCCTGCTCTTAAAACCTTCACCAGGTTGGTCAAAATAAAAATTCACTCAAAATTTAATTTCTTTTTATTATCTAAAACGAGAGGAAAATTTGAGGTTAGTATGTTATTCATATACATCATTGGAGGTAAGGACTGGGCGCTCATTCTAAATCAGTAACATGCTATTAAAGTTTAGAATCAAGTGTTCCACATGCACTGATTCATGTCCCAATAGATTCAGATTTCGGCACTTACCCTGTATCATGAGCACACAGAAATCTCACATTGCTTGTCATCCAGAGGCCTGAACAAATAATTGGAGGAATGTAAATTCCAGTGTGGTACTTCAAATATTTGAATGCAGTAGTCAATTCTGCCATAACGCATGTTTCTTCAATGTGAATTGGCTTTAATGTGATTGAAGAATTTAGAGCATTATTTGTAAACCATGAACTTTCCTTACCTGTATTGGCTATTACATGATTCCAGCCCCAGTAGTTTAATAGGCACGGCTATTGTGGGATTTTCTTATAACGCAAGAACGCATGAGACAGAAACTATCGCATTATATCAGAAACGACTGTATTTTTAAAATGTAGATATTAACCAAAAAGCTGGTGGCAGGAAACATGATTTATTTTGTTGTTAAAATAAAACTGAAACTGAGTTGGCACATTAATGTTCTTTGGACTGTGGGAGGAAACCGGAGTACCCAGTAGAAATCCACGCAGACAGGGGGAGAATGTGTAAACTCCACACAGACAGTTAGCCAAGGGTGGAATCAAACCTGGGTCTCTGGTGCTGTGAGACAGTAATGCTAACCACTGAGCCACCCTCAAAAATTACCCATTGGATGCCTCTTCTCTTTCCTGTTAGCCAGCCAATCCTCTGTCCATTCCAACACATTTTCTCCTGTATCAGGAGAGTTCATACTCTCAGTAATAATCTTTGATGTGGCCCCTTTTGGAAATGTTAGTAAAACACACCAACTTGTTCCCTTTATCCATTTACTTCCACCATGAAAGCCAATAAATTGTTGACTTTGAATTTATTTTAACAAAACAAAAGAGCAAAGAGAACAAATAAAATCACAGCACAGGAACAGGCCATTCGGCCCTCCAAGCCTGGGCCAATTCAGATTCTCCATCTAAACCTTTGCCTATTTTCTAAGGATCTGTATCCCTCTGCTCCCTGCCCGTTCATGTATCTGTCTCGATACATCTTAAAAGATGCAATCATGCCCACCTCTACCACCTCTATTAGCAACATGTTCCAGTCATCCACCACTCTGTGTAAAGAGCTTTCCACGCATATGTCCCCAAAATATTTCCCCCTTGCTTTGAAATCATGACCCCAAGTAATTGGGGAAAAAGCTTCTTGCTATCCACCCTGTCTATATCTATCATGATTTTGTAAACCTCAATCAGGTCCCCCCTCAAGCTCCATCTTTCTAAGGAAAATAATCCTAATCTACTCAACCTCTCTTCATAGCTAGCACCCTCTGTACCAAGCAACATCCTGGTGAACCTCCTCTGCACACTCTCCAAAGCATCCACATTATTTTGGTAATGTGGTGACCAGAACAGTACACAGTATTCCAAATCTGGCCAAACCAAAGTCTTATACAACTGCAACATGACCTGCCAACTCTTGTACTCAATACCCCGTCTGATGAAGGAAAGCATGCCATATGCCTTCTTGACCACTCTATTGACCTGTGTTGTCACCTTCAGAGAACAATGGACCTGAATACCCAGATCTCTCTGTACATCAATTTGTCCCAGGACTTTTCCATTTACTGTATCATTCACTCTTGCATTGGATCTTCCAAAATGCATCACTTTGCATTTGCCCGGATTTAACTCCATCTGCCATTTCTCTGCCCATCTCACCAGTCTATCTATAGTCTGTTGTATTCTCTGACAGTACCCTTCACTATCTGCAACTCTACCACTCTTAATGTCATCTGCAAACTTGCTAATGAGGCAACCTACAACTTCCTCTAAATCATGTATATATATATCACAAACAACAGTGGTCCCAGCATGGATTCCTGTGGAACACCACTGGTCACAGGTCTCCATTTCGAGAAATTATCTTCCGCTACTATTCTCTGCCTCCTCTTGCTCAGCCCATTCTTTATCCATCTAGCTAGTACATCCTGGACCCCATGCGACTTCACCTTCTCCCTCAGCCTACCATGGGGAACCTTATCAAATGCCTTTCTAAAGCCCATGTATATGACATCTACATCCCTTCCCTCATCAATCAATGTTGTCACTTCCTCAAAGAATTCTATTAACTTGTTAAGACATGACCTTCCCTGCACAAAACCACGTTGCCCCTCACTGATAAACCCATTTTCTTCCAAATGGGAATAGATCCTATTCCTCTGTATCTTCCCTACCACTGATGCCAGGCTCACTAGTCTATAATTACCTGGATTATCCCTACTACCCCGCTTAAAACCATGTGGACCCTGCCTAATGAACTTGAACATCTTTCAGTGCAGTTATAACATCTTTAATAATGGCTCCTGACATGTCCCCATCTCAGAATTTAAGATAATTGACCTATAATTTCCTGCTTTCTGTCTCTCTCTCCTTCCTTTTTGAAAAGAGCCATTATATTCTCTATTTCCCAGTCGAACGAAACTTCCCCAAATCTGTGGAATTGTAAAAAATTAAATCCAAAGCATCAACTATCTCACTAGCCAAATCTGTTAAGACACCTGGGTAAAGCCAGTCCGAACCAATGGATTTGTGAGCCTACAGCTCTGACAATTTGATCAATGCCAGTTTCCTGATGATTGTAAGTTTCTTGAATTTTTCCTTGCCTTCCATTTCCTGATTTATAGCTATTTCTGGGACGTTACTGAAACTCTCTAAGGAGGCTGAGGGCTGACCTTATAGAG
Source organism: Chiloscyllium plagiosum (assembly GCF_004010195.1). NCBI lineage: Eukaryota > Metazoa > Chordata > Chondrichthyes > Orectolobiformes > Hemiscylliidae > Chiloscyllium > Chiloscyllium plagiosum. The sequence continues at coordinate 49,830,418 of NC_057732.1, read as the reverse complement.
GTTTAAAAAATTATGAGGGGCATGGATAGGATAAATAGACAAAGTCTTTTTCCTGTGCTGGAAGGTGGGACTAGATTGGGTTGGGATATCTGGTCGGCATGGACGGGTTGGACCAAAGGGTCTGTTTCCATGCTGTACATCTCTATGACTCTATGACTCTATGATAATCCCTTAAACAGAACAGCAGTTTTGAGAAACTGGCAGACAGAAATCTTACTGAGAAATTAAGCTGTGGCTGTGGAGAGTGTGGGATCCACATTGCTGAGGCTTTCCTTTGTGTGTTAGCGTCAGAATTCAATTGATAAAGAACCGGACTGCGATTTTACCACGCATCCTTTCCACCTGTGAGTTATTCTTTGTAGCCAACAGCAGTTAGAAGGCTGCATATTGAGTTTTAAGAGGTCACATTTTATGCAGGCTTTTCTATTCAACCTCAGCAAAACTCAGCACCAGCAACTAATTTCAGTGGTTTGAGGGATAAATTCTAATCATGGTGTTCAATGGTTTTGTTACTCAACCCAGTGCCTTACATTAGAGAGCTCAAACTGATTCAGCACTGGCCAGCAATACAAATGTCTATCCCTAAATGCACTCTGAAAGAGACCTCCGTGTTAGTCTATCATTTGGCGACAGGAATGGATGCCAATTAGATGCCCCACAAGGGAACCTAGCACTTGAGGCACTTCAGTCAATGAGTTCAGCAAATGAACAGTAGAAGTGCCAAGCTTATAGTTAATCCCAGTAGGTCTAGCAAGCTGGCATTCCAATGATATTTATGGGCTGTAGGGGAATAATTTAAGCAACAAACAGCCAGAAATAAAAAAGACAAGCAGCTGGTAATATGTCGCAGATGAGTCAGCATTTGTAAAGAAAAAAGACAATTTAGGCAATTCTCCGGCCATATTTTGCATCAAATCACCTCCATTGGAGTTGCTGACTAATGTAATTTGTTCTTCTTTTTCTACGTTTATTGCCAGGTTTCCAGCCTTTTGGAATTATTTCCCTTTACATTGTCTGACAACCAGTCAGTTAGTTAGGTCAGTTTTAAAAATGCAGTTGACAAGTCCATACAAGAGTGGGAATGTTCGAGGAGACAGCTATTGCATTTTTGTGAAAGGTCTTTACTATTTTTATACTTGAGGGTTTTATAAACCTAAGAGGTTAAATAAAACAGACACATTTCATATAAACATATTTATACATTCATTGTTAATGATGTGAGTCATTGTAAATGCTCTGTACAAAAGAGGTGCAAATCTAGTCTATGCTTATCCATAAAGTGCCATCTAAAATTATCATCAAACTATTAATGATGGCCATGTCTTAAATACCCAAGCTTTGAATTCCTTCCCTAAACCCATTCACCGTTTTTTTTCACTATCTTTCTCCAGGACACCTCTATCCTTAATTATCTCTTTACGTAATTCAAATAGAAAAATACATCACAGGAGCGGGAGTAGGCCATTCGGCCTTTTGAGTCTGTGCAACCACTCAATATGATCATGGCTGATTATCTCACTCAGTCCCTGTTCCCACGTTTATTCCATACCCTTTGATCCATTTAGTCCTAAGAGTTATATCTGACTAATTCTCAAAAATATTCGATATTTTGGCCTCACATGCTTTCTGTGACAAAGAATTTCACAGGCTCCCCACTGTCTGGGTGAAGACATTTCTCTTCATCTGAGTCCGAAATGGCCCATCCCAATCCTTAAACTGTGATACTATTTCTGGACTCCCTGGTCATCGGGAACATCTCAACACTCATTAACTCAATGTTACATTGCATTTGATAACACTTCTGAGTTTTGGACAGTAGGCTTTAAATTTTCAATCTTACTCTGTCGGGATGTGTGAATAATAGTCATTTGGGGGAGGTACTGGACTGGGTAAAGACAGTCCTGGGTTAGGCTCAACCTGAGGAAAAACCATCAACACTATCAAGAGCGGTGACAAAGGGGAATCAATACTGACAAACAGAAATAAGGAAAATTTTCATACTGCAGATGTCCTGTGTGTGGCAATGTTGCTACTTTGAGCAACACATTTCCACTGGCTGAAATACACCAACTGAGAAGTTGTAAAGAGAGAATACAATTCAATGCTGCATTCTGCTGCCGTGCTTTGGACACTTTGACCAGTTTATGTATTAAATACATTTTACGCAAGTGCTGTTGTTGATGAGACAGACACAAGGACACAGAATTTGGTTTGCAACTTCATAAACAAAATGTTCCTTATTAAAAGCACCATGCAAGCATTTTCCAAATTCCCCCAATATTTAATCTCTATCTAGCCCCATCCATCTGAGAAAGGCTATTACTTGTAATGATCACAGTGGTTCAGTGGTTAGCACTGCTGCATCACAGTGCCAGGGACCCAGGTTCAATTCCAGCCTTGGGCAACTGTCTGTGTGAAGTTTGCACATTCTCCCCATACGTGGCTCCCCTCTGGGTGCTCTGGTTTCCTCCCACATCCAAAGATGTGCAGGTTAGGTGGGATGGCCATGCTAAATTGTCCACAGTGCCCAGAGATATGCAGGCTTAGTGGGTTAGCTTTGGGAAACGTGGGGTTACACGGAGGGTAGATCTGGGTGACTTAATCCTTGGAGGATCAGTGTAGACTCTATGGACTGAATGGCCTCCAGCTGCACTGCAGGGATTCTATGATCTATATGTTTGAGTTGGAATCTTGTTTATCTCTGGCCTTGGACTCACTGTCTTCACAAAGTTGGGTCTCATGTTGGGGCAGATTTTCTCCTGGGTTTTCTTAGGTTGCTGTCCTGTTTTCTGCCATGATTCTTCATTGATGGGGTGGCTTCAAGGTGTGCGTTTTTATCCTGTCTCCCCTAACCTTCTCAAACCTTAGGAGATCTTTGGCCAATTGGGTTATGAACAGGGTTCAAATTATCCAACGGGTTATCCCAATACCCTTCACTGTTGTCATGCCAGGGAAGTATAAAATGTGCGTTCTCAGGCAGTCAAGGTGCCAGAATATCTGATTGATTCTTCTCTAATATACAACTCTCAGGCTGAACCTGATTGTGATGGTGGTGTGAGAAGGATTCATTCTCAGGAGGTGTGTGGACAGACAATTACAAATAATTCCAAAAAGGTAACTTCTATCAAATAGGAATTTTATAACATAGTTAACATAGAGCCATCACTTCCAATAGCAATTCAAATGAAGCAGATGTAAAGACAATGGGAGATCCCATTGAACATTTGAGTCTATAATGACAGCTATATGTTGTAGGTTAGCAATTAACTTACTGTTATTTACTGTGATATCTCAGTGAATGTTTAGAAGCACAAACACAGTGCTTTTCACTGGTTGAACTGTAGTACAAGTGAGCTGCAGAAACACAAGATCATAATCCTTCAATTGGGCTGACTCTCCGAAAGGGTTTCCCAGAAATATCAGCTACAGGATATAGCCAGATTGGGGTTGATGGAGGGTTGGGGATTTTACTTGAGCTGCCTCCACCACACTGCTTTAGAAAGATAACCAGCTGGTGGTTAGTCAATAAGGCTAATGCTTTGCCCTCTCTCAGTTACAGAGAGAGACAAGTCAAAGGCCCTAATTCTTTTACTGTTTTGAGATTCCTTATTTTTTTCCCATCAAAACCTAACCCCAACCCCTGTCTTCAACCTTCCTTATCGCACCCTTCAGAATTGAGAACTGAGATCAGCGTATTGTATTTTCTACAGCGAGCTTTTCTTGAAGTTTTCTCAGGAGCTACCTTTTCATTCTCATTGACTTGTTTCTTACGTGATGAAATCCGAAGGTGACAACCCCTTCTGTACATGTGTTGAGGTGTGGAGTATTTGGACTCATAGAAATGCAGTAGTAGAAGAATTCATGAATCACCTCAAATAATTACCAACTCACCATCAAACGTAAAGACACAATATACAGGGAAAGCATTACTTTATGAAACCCCACATATTTATTGGCTCAGGACAACAGGTACATCCCAAATGTTTTTATTTTCAGAATAAATGAGACACACTTCTACACACAAAAAGCTATCCCCTCAGTCATACCTTCCTCAGATTGGTGAGGTCACAGCTAATGCATTTCCAGCACAATTACACAAAGCTAAATGATTTTAACTAGACAGTTTCTATCCTTTTCACTGCATTTCAGAATTCCATCTCAGACGTACATTTAACAGTTGACATCCTGCTAATTATAAAAACATCCATTATATTCCCTCCTCCCCCTAGTTATTCCCAATTATCTTGCTTTTGTTTCAGATTTCTAGCGTCTGCAGTATTCTGCTTTTATTCCAGACTGAAACTGATAGATTTTTGTTTGAGTTGAGGAGAATCATGGGATACAGGAACTGGATAAATAAGTGGAATTGATGTTAAAAATCAGCATGATCTTTGTGAACATCAGAGTAAGCTGGAAGTGCTGCTTCTGTCTCTCTTCCTCATGCTCCCAAACATTATTGTATTCTCTACATCACCACACCTGGATCTTTTCATGCAGCTGTTGTAAGCAATCTCATATGGTGATTAAAAAAACATTTTAGAGAGGTGGACATTTTGGTTGGCATATACCAGTTTGGGCCAAAGGGCCTGTCTCCGTGCTGTAGGACTCTATGATTCAATAAAGCTACTCCTCAACTGTTGCATTCAATACCATATTCTTACCAGATACAACAGAGTTCACACTGGAGGCAGTTTAAGCAACGTTAGATAAATGAAGACTCCCTTGTACTTCATACACACAGCTGAAAACGTACGTTGAATGCAAAGTCACAGTTTTGAGTAAGCGCAATTGATTTCTGCCTCCAATATCCTTCAAATATTGGCTTTGGTAGGATTATTACAGGACACCAGAAAGGCTGTCGGTCCATGCAATTATTCAGTAAGTTTTCAGCACAGTACCGACACAGTAAATCAGCCAGAATTTACACCTAAAATTCACATGGCAGCATCAGGGCTGATGATGTGCATTTTAGGCAATAGGGAGTCCCATGCTTTTAAGTATCACTACAAAAGCTTGATCAGGTTTGTTCTATGTTTCTTTCTGAAATGGTCCTCTCTCGCAACACAGACTTCCAGACCTCTTGTCGAGTCATTCCGTAGCACTGTATGTCGGCTGGAATGAGGTCAGCCAGGTGGCTCTCATACAATAAGAGTTTCCTGATTAAGGCAATTAACATGGAACCCTGTCTGACAGATAAAAGCAGGAGTGTCTCCCCGTCCAACTCTATTTTGATTTAACCCCCGCCCTCCCCTTCACTGTTTGATCACACAGCATTGCCCTTTGATGTGAAGGGTATTGCTTGTCACTGGCCACCCGGGTGTTTCCTATCTTCCTGGTGGTAGAAATTGAATAAAGATTTGTGCACCTTGTGTCTCTCACTGTGTCTCACACCTGCACACACACACACACACCATGGGTGCTGGGAAAAAAAATAAGCACTACCGCAGTTAGGCGGTAGTGTGGGGGTTAAAAAGGGGAAAAAAAGGGAAAAAAAAGAAAAAATTTTTTTTAAAAAGCTGGAGTGTCTCCCCATCCAACTCTATTTTGATTCAGTTCCTACCCTCCCCTTCACTGTTTGATCACACAGCATTGCCCTTTGATGTGAAGGGTATTGCTTGTCACTGGCCACCCGGGTGTTTCCTATCTTCCTGGTGGTAGAAATTGAATAAAGATTTGTGCACCTTGTGTCTCTCACTGTGTCTCACACCTGCACACACACACACACACCATGGGTGCTGGGAAAAAAAATAAGCACTACCGCAGTTAGGCGGTAGTGTGGGGGTTAAAAAGGGGAAAAAAAGGGAAAAAAAAGAAAAAATTTTTTTTAAAAAGCTGGAGTGTCTCCCCATCCAACTCTATTTTGATTCAGTCCCTACCCTCCCCTTCACTGTTTGATCACACAGCACTGCCCTTTGATGTGAAGGGTATTGCTTGTCACTGGCCACTCGGGTGTTTCCTTTCTTCCTGGTGGTGGAAATTGAATAAAGATTTGTACACCTCGTGTCTTTCACTGTGTCTCACAGCTGCACACACACATGGGTGCTGGGGAAAAATAAGCACCAACGCAGTTAGGTGGTAGTGTGGGGGTTAAGAGAGATAAAAGTAAAACAGAGAAAATAAAGCGGGAGTGTCAGTGGTTCTGCTCAGTCTAGGAGCCAGCTCTGAGCTAGCTGGGTCAGGGTCACACACCATGCATCTGTAAATAAAGGGTGATTTGGTGAAGGGATACCAGCCTTCGTGGAGTTATTTCAAGCAGGCCTGAAATAGAATTAACTCAAAACATGCCTTTGACACAATGCCAGGGATAAACTCTGGAGAGGGAAGGTGTAGCGGAAAATAATGACACATTTACAGTGTGGATTGTGGTCTGAAAATAAATCTGCAGGGCCATGAGGGCAACAGAATGTATCAAAATATGGGTTTTCATTAACACAGCAATAGACCATACCATTTTCCCCAGATCATTACTGCTGATAGCTATAAAGAAATTGGAGACTGTCTGACTCAGCTGGATTCAGGCTGTCACAGTGGCTTCAGCAGTTGCAATGATTAATGACTCTCGCACAGCACATGACACTTGTTAGAAGAAAGTGTTGCCTTGAGAAGGTGATATACCTGAAAGAGGCAGCTGAAGGTAGCATTGTCCTGGACTGTGTCCACACGTCCCCACATAGAACTGCTTTTGCAAAAGGTTTTCATCGTTTTAATGAATCCCACTCAAGTAAATAATGAGGCAAACATCTTGGTAGTTTATTTTAAAACTTTTGTAAAGTCTTGATCTAAATCCCATCTAATTGGGGGTGATGTGCATTGTGCCGTGTGCTGCTCAGCAGAGATGCGGACATCTGTTAACATTCATCACTTAACAGAGATTTGACTTTTCGTTTAGGAAGTCACATTGCCATGCAAATCTTATCCACTGTTTTAGCAACAGCACACACTTCAGGAAGTTGCACTGTTCCACATCATGCCAATGTGTCTCCCGTAATGGAAAACAACAGATACAGGAAATATCGAGAGCCAAAGAGAAACCCAGGTAAATTTAATAGAAGGAAAGGGCATATTTCCATTAGCTCATGAAGGCAGGGTCATGGCTTACAACTCTATCAGAATGTAACAGATTGGCAAATAATTGCTATGTGGTAAACTGTATATACCATAAATTGCAAACGTGTCTCAACTAACTTACAACTGAGAGAAAGTCCCAAAATTGAACGGTAAATTGGTTAAGGTATATGAAAGAAAATGCGGTAGTACTTTTTTAAACACTCTCGCTGGTGCAGATCCCCCAGAGATTAGTATTAGGTTTTCTGCTATTGACAAGGGTTTAGAATAACTTCGGTAAAAATGTTAACGGTGTTTCTTCGGGGCTGTGCGCTCGGTGTCGAGACACTCTGAGCAGGGGCAGCAATTGGATCCAACCTCCAGCACCTGCTTTCACAAGACAAGTCTCCATCAGGAGCAAAGGGAACTTAAACTTGTGAAGATCACGCTGCGTGAGAAAGCAAGGATTTCAAAAGAGAAAGCTCCACAATGCAGTGGAGTTAACTAGATTAACCAGTTAAAAATAAAGAACATAAATAAATGTTAGAATTAAAAATAGCAAGTGCATTACAATATGAATATCTTTTAAATAAAAAGTGTTCACTTCGAAAGACTCTGGAAGTAAATAAATTCCACACTTAGGCAACATGATGTTTTCAATGAAATGTAAATGATTCTGTGCCATGCACTGTGATGCTGCCTCATCGATAATGTGTCAGTGTTCCATTAAAAAGTTCTTGTTCAACTCGGAGTGTGCTGCTCTGTTGTCTTTTCATCATTTACTATGTAGTAATAAGTATAGAGCAGCTTTCAAAGTGTACAGTATTCAGGGTTTCATTAGTAGGTACAGAGAGAAAGGAGCAAGAAGATGAGGCTGAACTATAGAGGACACTTGTTAGACCTCAGTTGGAGTGCTGTGTATAGTTGTAGGCACCACATTATGGGGTGGATGTGAACACATTGGAGAGTGTGCAGAAGTGATTCACAAGAATGGTTCCAGGGGTGAGAAGCTTCAGTTATATGGAGAGGTTGGAAAGGTTGGGGCTATTCTTCTTGGTGAGTAGAAGGCTAGAGAAGACCTGTTGGATGTTTTCAGAATCATGAGAGGTCAAGTTAGTCTAGAAAGGGAGATGCTGTTTCTGCATGTAAAACAATCAAGGAGGAGAGGGCACGGATTTAACGCGATTTGAAAACATATCAAACATGACGTGAGAAATGAAATCCTTTTTCACACGTCGAGTGGTTTGGGTCCAGAATGCATTGTGTTGGAGAGTGGTGGATGAAGAGTCAACATCAGCATTCAAGAGGGTGATAGGTAATTGCCTCTGTTCAAAGAATGTGAAGGATATGGAGAGAAGGGAAGAAACATCACCAAATCACAATGCTTGTTGGAGAGCAAGCACAACCATGATGGGCTGAACGACCACCCTCTGAGCTGTAACAATCCTGAGATTGTATTTATGAAGTCAGTCCTGCAAATGTATTAAGACCTAAGAACCCACTTGAGAACACAATCAAACGAGGCAGTCCTGGATCATTGAGAATCAGGTGTTGGAACTCAACATAACTCATTCGCAGATGTGTCATTTGCCATCCATTGATAACACTCTTAAAAATGCTGGGCCTGGATTAAAAAGAGAGAGTGTGTGATACACAATAGACAATTCCCCAAACCATCTGAAAACTTACATTGTAATTATTGTGTCCTGAAATGATTCACTAAAAACAATATCATGGCCAGTTCTTGGTGCTGGGATGAATCATAGAATCTCTATAGTGTGGAAACAGGCCATTTGATCCAACACGTCTACACCGACCCTCCAAAGAGTATCCCACCCAGACCCATTCCCCTACCCTATTACTCTGCATCTCCCCTGACTAATGCGCCTAACCTACACATCCCTGAACACTATGGGCAACTTAGTATGGCCAATTCACCTAACCTGCATTTCTTTGGTCTGTGGGAGGAAACTGGAGCACCTGGAGGAAACCCACACAGACATGGGGAGAATGTGCAATTTCCACACAGTCAGGGAGAGGGGGGATGTGCAACAAAAAGACAATGAGTCTTGCAAAAAACAAACTTGCGGTGATCAATCTAAAAGTGATAAAAGCCTTAAAAAGCTCTCAAAGTATATGGAAATACATCACACAGAGGATCTATTCATTCAGGGAAAGGACTCCCATTACCATTTCGTCACTGTCACAAGATATTTGTACACTCTTTGTGAATATAGTTGCATAATCAACATCCTGGTATGCTGATGATAGTAGCAACCAGCTCAGAAACTAATCACATGAAAAGAAACATCAACAAATAATCAGAACGAGACAAAGGCTATCCTTGTTAAATCAATAAGCTGTTTGCCTTTATAATTTATTCATGTATCAGAGGCTAACTGTGGTAAAATATTAATGAGGTTTCATTTTCACCATTTCTTGCATAATTATAATGTGAAATCTTGCATAATGTAAATGTCACACTTTGTTGCTTGTTTTAATTTGTTAATAATGAAATGTAGCAGCAGGAAAAGACAGTCCAGGTCAACTGGCTAATCCTAGCAAATTAGGTTCAGTTTCAATGGATCTTTTTCAGCTGGGTTGGCTTAGAGGCTGCTGGCGATGTCCTAAGTACAGTTATCAAAAAGTTCAATGTGAAAAACTGCCACTCTGGCAATTCATTTTTGCCTTTTCATCCCGGGCACTCTTAATTCTTCAGCTGCTTCTTCATAAAATCCCTACAGTGTGAAAACAGGTCATTCGGCCCAACAAGTCCACAACGACCCTCTGAAGAGTAACCCACCCATTCCCCTACCCTATTACTCTATATTTACCCCTGACTGATGCATCCCTGAACACTAGGGGCAATTTACCATGGCCAATCCACATCATGTGCACATCTTTGTATTGTGGGAGGAAACCGGTGCACCCAGAGGAAAATCGCACAGACACTGGGAGAATGTGCACAGACTGTCTCCACACAGACAGTTGCCCGAGGCTGGAATCAAACCCGGATGCCTGGTGTGCAAGGCAACTGTGCTAACCAATGAGTCACCATACCAACCAGTATCCATTCGGCACTGTTACTACAACTCTGCTAAGTGTATCAGACCATAGCAAGTGAGTACTGCAGATGCTGGAGATCAGAGTCTAGATTAGAGCAGTGTTGGAAAAGCAAAGCAGGTCAAGCAGCATTCGAGGAGTAGGAGGAGGAGGAGGAGCAGGAGGATTGTGCTTTTCTAACACCACTTTAATCATAACAAATGAAAGTGACAGTGGATGATGATGTCAACGTGTACAAGGGGGGCATAACTACAAATTGAGGGGTGATAGATTTGAGACAAATGTCAAAGGCAGGTTCTTTACTCAGAGAGTGGTAAGGGTGTGGAGTGCCCTACCTGCCAATGTAGTTAACTCAGCCACATTAGGGAGATTTAAACAATCCTTGGATAAGCACATGGATGATGATGGGATGAGCTGAGAATAGTGTAAGGGGATGAGCTGAGAATAGTTCATGGGTCGGCACAACTCGAGGGCCGAAGGGCCTGTTCTGTGCTGTATTGTTCTATGTTCTATGTTCTAAGTTATATCACAACCAAGCTCCTAGGAGTAAACTCAGCCAAAGGCCTGCTGTACCATGAGATCCTTTGATTGCCAGCTGACTTGGCCATGATTGGGAGGTACCGGTGTTGGACTGAGGTGGACAAAGTCAGAAGTCACATGACACCTGGTTGTAGTCCAACAGGTTTATTTGGAATCACAAGCTTTTGGAGCACTGCCCCTTCCTCAAGTGAAATGACTTCATCTGTTGAAGGACCAGTGTTCCGAAAGCTTGTGACTTCAAATAAACCTGTTGGACGATAACCTTGGTGCCATGTGACTTCTGGCTGACTTGGTAGACATCAGTTTGGGTACGGTTGACTTTAGTCCACCTGATTTGGGCAAGGAGACAATGTGCCATGCATATTCTCTCTCTATATATGGTATTATTTAACACCCTGCATACATTCGGATGAAGCCACACTGTGTGGCTACAATATGAGGATGGTGGTGTAGAGTTATTTTTCGACTGGAGGCCTGTGACCAATGGTGTTTCACGGGGATCGGTATTGAGTCTACTTTTGTTTGTCACCTATATAAATGATTTGGATGAGAACATAGGAAGCATGGTTAGTAAGTTTGTGGATGACACCAAATTTCTTGGGAGAGTGGACAGTGAAGAAGGTTATCTAGAATTGCAAAGAGATGGGGCCGATGGGGTTTAAATGTGAAGCATTGCATTTTGGTAAACCAAACATGGGCAGGGTTTATATAGTTAATGGCAGAACCCTGGCTAGTGTTGCAGAACAGAGTGACCGAGGGGTTCAAGTACATAATTCTTTGAAATTTGTGTCATAGGTAGACAGCATGGTGACGAAGGTGTTTAGCATGCTTGTCTTCAGTACTCAGACCTTTGAGTATCGGAGTTGGGATGTCATGTTGAAGTTGTACAGAACATTGGTGAAACCTCTTCTGGAATACTCTGCAATTCTTCTCTCTCTGCGAAAGGGAGGATACTGTTAAAATGGAGAGGGTTCAGAAAAGGTTTACTGGAATTTGCTAGGAATTGAGGGTTTAAGTTATTGGGAGAGGCTGGATAGCCTGGAACTTTTCTCACTGGAATGTAAGAGGTTGGAGGAGGGTGAGGCATGGTGCCTCAGTGGTTAACACTGCTGCGTCACAGTACCAGGAACCCAGGTTCGATTCTAGCCTCGGGCAACTGTCTGTGTGGAGTTTGCCCATTCTCCCCGTGTCTGCATGAGTTTCCTCCGGGTGCTCTGGTTTCCCCCCACAGTCCAAAGGTGTGCTGGTTAGGTGAATTGGCCATGCTAAATTGTCCATAGTGTTAGGTGCATTAGTTAGAGGGAAATGGGTCTGGGTGGGTTACTCTTCGGAGGGTCGGTGTGGACTTGTTGGGCCGAAGGGCCTGTTTCCACACTGTAGGGAATCTAATCTCATCGTATACAGGTTTATGGGCATAGTTAAAGTGAATGAAAAAGGTCTTTTGCCTTGGGTGGGGAGTTCAAAACAAAGAGATATACTTTTAAGGTAAGAGGAAAAAGCTTTAAAAAAAGCGTGAGGGACAATGTTTTTACACAGGGAGTGGTTCTTGTGCGGAATGAGCTGCCAGAGGAAATGGTGGATGCAGGTACAGTTACAACATTTAAAAGATATCTAGATAAGGGCATGAACAGGAAAGGTTTAGAGGAATATGGACCAAACGCAGGCAGGTAGGACTAGTTTAATGTTGTGAACATGGCTAGCATGGACTAGTTGGTCCAAAGGGTCTGTTTTCCTGCTGTATGACTTGACTAAAGACAAATCTACTAATGACTGGGCCAGTATCACCACTGGAAGAACAGCTCTACAGCTCCCCATATCTTATGGAGAACTGCAAGTACAAATTAAAGGAAGGATGTGGAGGATTAACATGAATTGCAAGCACCCCTGCACTCATCTCCTCCACTAGGATCTCAGACTCCCTTTAGACCCTGAATTGAATCAGACCAACCTGGTTAAGCAGCTTCTTTGCAGTGCTCCCTGTCCAACTGGATACCACATATAATTATCAAGCTGACATCCAGTAGAACCTGTCAAATTGAATCATAGAATCCCTACAGTACAGATACAGACCATTCAGCCCATCTCATCTGCTCCAACTGTCCCAAAAGCATCCCATCCAGAGCCACACCCGTAACCCAGCATTAACCATGGCCAATCCACCCAGCCTGAACATCTTTTGACTGAGGGAGGAAATCAGAGCAATCTCTGTTTCCAGGTTGCTTCTGTCAGGCTGGAGAGGCTATTCAGCCCATCCAATCTGCATTGACACTCTGAAGAGTATCCCACTCAGTCTGCGCATTACCATGGCCAATCCACCCTAACCTGCACATTTTTGGATTGTGGAAGGAAACCAACACAGACACGGGAAGAATGTGCAAACTCTATACAGACAGTCGCCCAAGGGTGGAATCAACCTGGGTCCCTGGCACTGTGAGGCAGCAGTGCTAACCACTGAGCCACCATGCCACACCAGGTCCACACACTATGGAACAAAAACTCAACACCATGCAAGAACAACTGGACTTGTGAGTCTTCTGCATGCTATACTGAGCCCAATCACTCCTACAATCCATGTAGCAAGTGAAAGGTTCCTACATGATATCTAATTAGCGATAAAAATGCACAATAAAATAATGGCTGAAATCGCACAGGAGACCAGTTGGCCTAACGAGGTTTTATGGGCTTTTGTTTTAACGAAATATCGGTTTAGTCTACTCCTGAGTTCCTTCCCCACAGCTTTGCAAATAAATAAATAATCACATTGTTTGCTTCAGCTCAACACTGTGTGCCCTGTAGTGTTCATCAGTTCTTGGAAAGCTGTGTTGCACAACAGGGTTAAGACTCATATATGAGTAATTGCTTCTTTAACAAACTACAGGAAAATGACCAGCCTCTTATCAGGAGTCAACAACTTGAGGCAAGGAAAGAATGTTATCAATCAAAATTAAAGGAGAAGACAGAAAATGCATCACTTGGCCTTTTATGACAATGTTTGCAGTTTGAACGCAGATGAATGTAACTATTAGTCACTGGAATTACAGAATGGTTGGGAACACGCCTCAAACAAAACTCAAGTTGTAAAGAATAACATCAGCCCCAGGGATTGATGTTTGAAGTATGAGATGTTGCATGAGGCACAGGTGCAGTGTGGAAATCTGAGAGAAAAATAGAAAGTGCTGAAGAAACTCAGTAGGTTGAAGAGAGAAGCAGAAATGTTTCTTGAGTCGAAGACATTTGGTATAATTTCTTTTATTGGTTAGTACATTCAGCATTGGGGTTCAAGGTCATTGCAGCTGTACAGGACATTGGTTAGGCCACTCTTGAAATGTTGTGTGCAATTCTGTTCTCCTTGCTATTGGAAGGATGTTGAGAAACTTGAAAGGGTTCAGAAAAGATTTACAAGGATGTTTGCCAGGGTTGGAGGGTTTGAGCTACAGGGACAGGCTGAATAAGTGTAGGAGGCTAAGGGGTGACCTTATAGATGTTTATGAAATCCTGAGGGGCCTGGATAGAGTGAATAGGCAAGGTCTTGCCCCAGGATAAGGATGACCAAAACTAGAGGTTATAGGTTTGAGGTGAGAAGGAAAAGATTTAAAAGGGACCTAAGGGCTATATTTTGTTCTTGCAGACGGTGGTGCATGTTTGGAATGAGCTGCCAGAGGAAGTGGTGGAGGCTGGTACAATTACAACATTTAAAAGGCATCTGGATGGGTATATGAATAGGAAGGGTTTGGAGGGATGTGGGCCAAGTGCTGGCAAATGGGACTACATTAGTTTAGGATATCTAGTTGCCATGGATGAGTTGGACCAAAAGGGCAGTTTCTGTGGTATACGTCGCTATGACTCTAAACATCTATGAGTCCAATGTGACTTTTTTCCAGACGTGAGTGTGGAAATTCATTCACTATTTCATTTTAATTTACAAATTGCCTGCATTACTGGGTAGTAATGGGCAAATTTCCATACTTATGTCACTTTGTTTACAGTTTGAACTAAATTGTGGCTATGAATAGATGAATTTCATTGGAGTCCTTTGCTGAACGTGAATAAACCTTGCGGTTGGGGTTCTATCATTGACAATATTTCCCTCTCTTCACAAATGAGACAATGGTTCCTTAGACGAAAACCGTTTGAGATGTTCGATGCCTTGCTGGATGCCCATCCTCCACTTTGGATGGTCTTGGCCCAGTGATTCCCAAGTGTCGGTGGGAATGCCACACTTCCGCAGTGAGGTCTTAAGGGTATCTCTGAAACACTTCCACTGTCCACCTGGGACTCACTACTGTTTTGGAGCTGGGAGTGGAGCACCTGCTTGGGGAGTCTAGTGTCAGTCATGGGGACAACGTGCCCAGCCCATCGCAGCCAATTGGGGTGGGTGGGGGGTGGAGGATGCTGGGCAATGCCACGATGCTGGGGATGTTGACCTGGTTGAGGACGCTAGTGTTGGTGTGTCTGTCTTCCCAGAGGATTTGCAAGAACTTACACAGGCAGCTTTAGTGGGGCTGCTCCAGCATTATGAGATGTCTGTTGTAGACAGTCCACATCTCAAAGCCACATCGGAGAGTGGGAACCACTACAGCTCTGTATACCATGAGCTTGGTTTTGGATTTGATGTTGTTGTCCTTGAACACCCTTTCCCTCAGATGGCTGCAGGCTGTGCTACCATACTGGATGCAGTGCTGGATCTCTTCATCATGATCTGCTTTGGCCTATAGGACACTCCTGAGGTAGTGGAAGTGGTCAACGGTCTGTCCACCGACAAGCTCCCCCACCGGAGTGAAACTAACCTACAGAACCAACGGGAAATTATTCAACCTCTGCCATCTTCTCGCAACACCCAAAGTCACCCCAACTAGTATCATCGAGCTGTAGTACATGAATGGTGTTTGCGGAAGTGCAATCTCAGAGGATGTACTCCAGATCATTGTTAGCATCATTACAGAGGCAGACGAGAGCATGGATCTCACCCTGAACATCCACAAGACAAAGGTTCACCAACAACCTGCCCTGGCATTGCAAAGTGAACCCCTGATCATCAAATCCCCTCAAATAGAGACAATGCTTCCGTACATGAATACCATTGGACCATAAGACATAGAAGCAGAAATTAGTCCATTCAGCTTCAGCTCATCAAGCCTGCTGTAACATTCAATCATGGCTGATAAGTATCTGATATGGTTCTATGGGCACCCTTGGCCTGTGATATATCACCTAATAGTCAGTCTTCAGGCATATGGGTAGAGACTGAGAATTGGCATGCTTCATTAGCATGGAAAATGCCACAAGTGAATCTGGTCTTTGCTTTTATCTGTTGCCAACTTTCTCAATAGGGAATACTGGTGTTCCTACTGTTAACTCACAGTAGTAACAACTAGTATTGATGTTCACTTGCTTAACTGATGGATTCTGGGATAAATAGCCGCATCTGTACTTTGGCTGATTTCATAGTGGACTTGTCCTTGTTCTGTAATCTTTCATCTGCTCAGCTGGGGACTCATTGAGTTTCTTCAATGCTGTAGACAGGTCGATCTCACAAACCTCAACACTTAACAATTTGGCCTCACTCATTCCAGACTGAAAAGAAAGTCCAGATCATCCTCAACTTGGCATCTCAACATGAAAATGCATTAAAGCGCGGACGACTTTCCTTGCCATTCCAAAACTCCTATAGTTTCAGCTCATTTGTGGAGATTGGAGTAGGTGCTTTGAGCTTAAATTAAAAAAAACATTTGCAGCATATTTTCATTCCCACGTGAGAATAATTCCTCTGGTTACCACCTCTAGCAGCAGCTTCATGAATGTGTTCTGAAGGCTTCAACTTCTATTTCTTGCACACACAAGCAACTTTCCCATAATACAATTGCCGATTTTTATAATGGGCGATGACCACTTCTGAATGGTAAACAAAGTGCTGGACTGTAACAGCAAAAGTGGAGCCTCATGGAGAGTTCAAAGACTTCCTCCTTCATGTATATTATACAGAGAAACAGCGATAATAATGAACGGTTCTAAATGAACAGATTCAGATATGTATCTCTTTTGAAAACATGTAACCCCCAGGGTGGATGTGCTGGAACTGCACTTGATCTGTTGTTTCTGTACTTTACCAATAAACCAATAGCCATTTATCACAGTTAGACAATAATTTAGATAAGGAAAGCTCTTTGTGACTCTGTACTGCACGGATAAGCATCCATAAATTAAGGATTTTGATGTTAAATATTTGCATATTTCAATCTTCACATGAAACAAAGGTTTTAAAAAATTAATTTCATATAATGATTCAATATTTCATTCTGAATTTAACCTTGTGTGTTTCTAATTAGCTTTCTAATTATTGAGGAATCAGGCACGTAGAGACCATTAGAGGCACAAGTGTTTGAAATCTGGATAAGATGCTCATTAGTTCGATCTTACTCCAGAGATATTTCAAAATGCTCCATCAGATGTTTGATTGCTGGGAGATTGCAGATGATATAAGCTTTGTGCAGAGATATAGACCATGCAGATTTAACAAGAACAAGCCTCAATTGCTGTTTCTTTTTTCTATATTTAGGAACAGATATGTCCAGCAGAAACACTTAAGGCAGATATGATGAATCCCTTTAAAAATGAGTTGTATAAGTATCAGGTCAGAGATGAAACGAGGTCCCTTCTCATGTGCGTTCATGTTTTTGAAGTTGCCATGGAGATTGTGGCCATCTCTGGGGAGATTACCTTTGCAGTTTTGTTATGTAAAACTCTTAACGGCTGCTGTTCAGCCACTTGGTTGTGCTCCAACATAGAGAGACAGCCACTGGTATTGACTGAGAGGATTCCATACCCCATCGAATAAAATGGTTCCTGTGCTGTGACATAGGGAGGAAAGGCAGAAGGACAGAGGTGAATACAGAATGAATATTCTGCCATTTATCTTGACTTTTATGTTTCTCAGTAAATTATCTTCCCCTTTTTGCAGTGAAGTGATAGTGTCCCTACCTCCAGACCAGGCGGTCTGGGTTCGGGTCCCACCTACTGCAGAGGTATGAGGGCTGAAAGGGGCTATAAAATGTCCTTGGCCTGCAGGCATAAGGAGAATCCCAAGGCATTATATTAGGAGCAAGAGGGTAGCTATGGAACGAGTGGGCCCACTCAAGGATAAAGGAGGGAGATTATGTGTGGAGCCAGAGGAAATAGGTGAGATCCCTAATGAGTACTTGACATCAGGGTTCACCAAGGAGAGAGAAGTGAAGGATGTGGAGGTTAGGAAAAGCTGTGTAAATACTCCCGGGCAGGTCAACATAATGAAGGAGAAAGTGTTGGGTGTCTTTAATGCATTAAGGTAGACCAATTCCCAGAGCCAGATGGAATCTATCCCAGGATAGTAGCTGATATTTTTGCATCTTCTTTGGCTCAGGCGAGATGCTAGAGGACTGGAGAATGGCCAACGTTGTTGCTTTGTTTAAGAAGGGAAACAAAGATAATCCAGGTTTATACAGGCTGGTGAGACATCAGTGATGGGGAAGCTGTTGGAGAAGATACTGAGAGACAGGATTTGATCACATTGGGAAGCAAATGGACTTTAGTGAGAGGCAGCATGGGTTTGTGTGGGGAAAGTCAAGTCTCACCAACTTGATTGAGTTTTTTGAGGAAGTAACACAAATGATTCATGAGGGATGGACAGTGAATTTTATCAACATGGACTTCAGTAAAGCTTTTGATAAGGTACTTCATGGCAGTCTGGTACAAAAGGTAGAATCTCATGGGATCCAGGTGAGCTGGCTGGATGGATACAAAACTGTCTTGGTTACAGAAGACAAAGAATAGTGGTGGAAGGGTACTTTCGGAATGGAGATTATTAAATAGCGATGTTCCGCAGGTATCAGCGCTGGGACCTTTGTGGTTTATAACATATATAAATGATCTGGAGGAAAATGCAGGTGGTCGGATTAGTAAGTTTGTGGATGATGCTAAAATTGGCAGAGTTGTAGATTGTGAGGAGGATTTTCACCTGACAAAGGAGCAGCACTCTAAAAGCTGGTGTTTTCAAATAAACCTATTGGACTATAACCTGGTTTTGGTGTGACTTCTGACTTTGTTCACCCCAGTCCAACACCAGCTCCTCCACATCGTCTTTAAGCAACACTGGCAATGATGTATAGGGCCATCACAAAGTCTTGAAGATGGTTAAATATTTTGCAAGGCATCACCTAATGTAGGAGAACATTGCAATAGGAGAAAAGCCTTCCAATTGTTAAATTATTATCATTCACCAAGAATCACTTCATTTCTATGTTAACTAGCTTGTTGTGCTGGTGATTGATTTTATTCTTCCTCTGAAAGGTTTTCCTACTGCCATGTTGACCCACATTTCTTCAAAAGTCACTGAACTTGCTTTATTTTGTTGTTTTTGATGAAAGTACAAATCGAGTTTGAAGTTTAGTGAGTGCTGATTCGATTTGCCCTTTCATAGTTGTTATAGAGATATTAGCTACGTGATGTTCCAGTTAAATAACATCTTGTTCGTCTTCACCAGGAACCAGTTTCTAAAAGTCTGAGAGAAAGAAAATCAATCCAGATTTTTAAAGGAATAAGAATGAGTCCTGGAGTACAAAGGTTAATGAATAAAAAAGAGCTTCTCCAAAAGAAAAAGTTAGAAAACTTGTGGATTTAATAGTGCATCAAATTTCTCAATTGATGTTACTTGCTGTATTGAAAAATACACTTTGGATGCAATGTGTTTTTTTCAAGTCTATCGCTTTGAATAAACTACAAGAAGGTATTCCGGCAACGCTACTGACGGTGACAGTTTACAACACAAATACTGTCACTTCTACATAACTATCAATGCTTAATCAACAAGGCAATAACAACTTCATTTATTATTTATTAGCTTACTTATACAATGGGGTGCATGTCAAAGAAAGCATCCTGAGGTGCTTCACAGTGACTTTGTAAAGCAAAATTAGACACAGGCAATTCATGCAAAACCATAAGTCTGTAAGAAACAGGAATAGGAGTAGACCATTCGGCCCCTCAAGCCCACTCTGCCATTCAATAGTATGGCTGATCTGATATTCCTCACGTCCACTTTCCTGCTCTTTCCCCACAACTCTTGATTCCCCATCAGATCAAGATCTCTCACCTTTAATTATACACAAGGACTCTGCCTCCACCACTCTCTGCGACAACGAGTTTCAAAGACTCTCAACTCTCTCTTCCCCAACTCAGTCTTAAGTTAGCGCTTCTAATTCTGAGACTATACCCTCTGGTCTTAGACTGTCCCAGGAGGAGAAACAACCTCTAAGCGTTGACCCTGTCAAGGCCCTTAAGAATCCTATACATTTCAATAAGATCATCTCTCATTCTTCTCAACTCCAGAGAGCAGAGTCCCAGCCTATTTAGCCTTTGCTCCTAAGACATCTCTACATGGCAGGGACCATCTTAGTGAACCTTCTCTGAATTGCCTCCAATGAAATAATATCCTTTCTTAAATAAGGCGACCAAAACTGCTCACAGTACTCCAGGTGTGGGCTCTCCAGTCCCTTGTACAGTTGCAGTAAGGCTTCCCTACTCTTATAGGAGGGCTTATGCCCGAAACGTCGATTCTCCTGTTCCCTGGATGCTGCCTGACCTGCTGCGCTTTTCCAGCAACACATTTTCAGCCCTTCTCTACTCTTATACCCCAACCCCCTTGATATAAGGGCCAACATTCCTATAGCCTTCCTGGTTACTTGCTGCATCTGTGTGCTAGCTTTCAGTGTTTTATGGATATATACACAATATAAAGTTGAAACCTTCCACAGATTTTCTCCATTTAAATCATAACTGTTCATTTAATGCCCCTTCCAAATTGAACAACTTCACATTTTCCCATATTATACTCCAATTGCCAACTTTTAGCTCACTTATTTAACTATCCATCTCACTCTGTGAATTGCTTGAAACCCTCTTCCAACTAGTCTTTCCACCTATTTTTGTATCATCTGCAAATTTGGCTACAATACATTCACTTCGTTCCTCCACGTCATTCATATATATTATAAGTAGTTGAGGTCCCAGCACTAATTATTTGTGGAACCCCGCTGGTTACAAGTCATGAACTGAAAGAGAACCCCTTAGCCCCATTCGCTGTTTCTTGCTCATTGACTGATTCTCTACCCATGTCAAAGTCCTAGTTCCAATGCAGTCGGCTCTTATGACTTAACTTTTTATGAGATATGCTGTTGAATGCTTTCTGGAAACCCAAATACAACACACCTACTAGTTTCCCTCGATCGACTCTGGGTTGAGACATTCTTTCATGAAGCTGTGCTGAGTTTATTTGAATACATTATGATTTTCCACATAAATGCTTCCTCATAAATGATTGCAATACTTTTCCAATACTAATCAGCCTATAGTCACCACCTTTTGCCTCCCTCTCTTTTTAAATAGGGGTGTCACATTTCCAGTTTTCTATACTTCTCCAGAATCAAGGAGTTTTAGAAAATTACATCTGATGCATCCACTCTCACTGTAGCTACCTCTTTTAGGATCCAAGGATGCAAGTCATCAGAGCCAGGGGACTTATCTGCCTTTAATCCCATTAGTTTGTCTGCTATGACTTCTCCAGTGATGATGCTTGATTCCTCACCCATACTCTTTAGAATTAATGGATGTGCGAAATATCTACCAATATAAAGACTGATGCAATAGATCCAATTAATTCCTTTGCCCTTTCCTAGTACCACAGAACCATCTCCCTAGATTCATTTTCTAAGGGGTCTATGTTCCCTTTGACCCCTGTCTTTCTTTTTTATATATTTGCAGAAGCTCTTATTGTTAGTTTTTATGTTCCATGTTTGTCTACCCTCGTAATTTACTTTCTTGAATATTATTATCTTTTAGTCCTCCTTTCCTGGATTCTGAATTTATTGCAGTCTTTGTGGCTATCACTGACTTTTGTCACCTTATGTGGTTCCTATTACAATTTAATACTCTCCTTAACTTCCTTGGTTAGCTATGGTCGGTTTATCTCTCTCTTAGTATCTTGCCTCCTAAGTGAAATTCTTACTCAGAGCCATGAACGAAAGCTCTCTCACACACACTGGCTAGCACACATACAAACAAATAAAACAGACACAAGCACAAAGTTGCACCAACAAAACATGAATACACACACACTAACATAAACACGCACACATGAAAACACACTGACAAAACAGAAACCCACACACACACACAACCATCTGATGAAGGAGCATCACTCTGAAAGCTAATGCTTCCAAATAAACCTGTTGGACTATAACCTAGTGTTGTGTGATTTTTAACTGTGTCCACCCCAGTCCAACACCAGCTCCACCAAGTCACACTCATGTAAGTATGCACAAAAACACAACTCTATAAACATGGACACACAAACTCACTTGCACTCACAGACACACACGCACACACACTCACAAACATGTGAAACAAATGTCCACACACTCACAAACACATACAAATTTGCAAAACACAGACAAACACAAACACATGCACGTCATCAGCAATCGCTGATTGTCCACCTAGTACATTCTGTGTCACTGTTCTGGGTTCTGTAGGTCTTTGTGTGGCTGATCCTCCAGCCACATCTCTGAACATGCATTTGGCAGGTTGTTCTCGGAAGGTTGGATTTGTCGAAATTGTTGGCATTTCTTTCTCTGGTTCCTTTTTCCATACTTCCTCTTGTAGCCACATAGAATTGTGTCCAGTCATGCAGGAGTTTCATCCAAGTTGGTTTCTTCTGAACAAGGGTCTCCCGTGTGTTTGGCATCTATGTCGCATTTCTTGAAGGAAGCCTTCAATGAGTCTTTGAAATGCTTCCTTTGTTTTCCTCCAGTTTGAGTGCCTTCCTTGAGCTGAGTGAAGAAAATTTGCTTTGGAAGTCAGAACTCAGGCATCCCAAGCCTGAGGCCAGCCCCAGCAAAATTGGTCAATTGGTTTCAGATGATTATGGTTGCAAATATGCTATTGGTTGTTTCAAGGAAACTAATGTCAGTATGCCTGTCCTCCCAGGTGATGGAGAGAATCTGTCTCAAACAGCATTGATGGTACCTCCCCAGCACCTTGAGGTGGTGTCTATACATAGTTCAAGTTTCAGAGCCGTACAGAAGAGTTGGAAGGATGACTGCCTTCTCCATAGGGATCTGGATATCCGCACGGATATCACGATGACAATCTGGAAGATCAAATGAGAACTTGAAGAAGTTTAGAGAGTAAATCTCAGAGCTTAGGATCCAGGTTACTGAAGATAGGGCGGCTAGCAGTGATTGAAATCAGTTTGCATGCTGATACCTCAGAGGGTCATGGGGTTGGGGATGATCACAGAGCTGGGAAACTGCTTGCCATGGTGGGTTTTCAAAACAGATAGCTATTTTAAACTTGACTGGGAACAACCAAAGATCAGCATACACAAGGTCTTCGAGTTATAGAGATCTACAGCATTGAAAAAGGGCCCTCAGCCCATCACATCCATGTCAATAAAAAAAACACCTAACTATTCCAATCACATTTCCAGCATGCTGCCCATAGTCTTGTTTTTCTTTGGCATTGCAAGTGCACAGCTGAATACTTCTTCAATGTGATGAGGGTTTCTATCTCTCCCACCCTTCCAGGCTGTGCGTTCCAGATTCCCCACCAGCCTCTGGGCAGGCCTTTACCTTCAATCACCCCCCTCTTCTCAACAATTTCTTCATCAAAGGGAAAAATTTATCTCCAGTCTACTCTTTCTATGCCCCTGATAATTTTATACATCTCAATCATATCCCCCTTTAACCTCCTCCATGTAATGAAAAAAAACCCAGGTCAATGAGACTTGGTGAAAGATATGGACAGCAGTGTTTTAGATGATCTCAAGTTTATTGAGAGTCTGCTGTAGAAGACCAGGCGTACATCAGTATAGTCAAGTTTAAGGTAATAAAGGCATGAATGGAGGTTACACTTTTACATGATGTCACCAATGGGCAACATGCAAATGAGAAATAGGATATCCTTAGGTGTCTCTGGAGTTAACTAGGCAGAGGCAGGAAGGGAAGCCATTTTCAATATTACTTACAATTAGATAGATAATAATGAAACAGGGTGAGTACAGTCTTATTCAGCTGGATGATAGTAGGCAGGTGTTGGAGAAGAATAGTCTGATCAATGTACAATCACAGTCACTAGCATGTAGTATTCTTCTGTCAAATCGGTCAACCTGGTATATATTGTAGTTGTCGAAAAGTGTGGTGCTGGAAAAGCACAGGAGGTCAGGCTGCACCCAAGGAGCAGGAATGTTGACGTTTCGGGCATAAGCCCTTCATCAGGAATGAACTCCTCAGGATTCTCACTTCATAGAATTCCTATAGTGTGGAAACAGGCCATTTGGTCCATTGAGTCCATGCCAACCTTTCTAAAGAGGGAGGGGATTTCACCCAGACCTACCCCCTACTCTATTCTTGCAGCAATTTAGCACTGCCAATCCACTGAAACTCCACACCTTTGGACTGAAAGAGGAAACCCACACAGAATGTGCAAATTCCACACAGTTGCCCGAGGGTGGGATTGATCCAGGTCCCCGGTGCTGTGAGGCAGCAGTGCTAACCAGTGAGCGGTCATGCTGCCCTCTTTCTCTGATTCACTTGCAGGATGCTTAGGAAGTTGAGTCTGGATTCTTCCTGAGCACTGACAAGCAACATTGAAAGCTGCCATAGGGACACTTTGTGGGCAGAGACAGTCTCCCAGCTCTCTGAATGAAGCAGGCTGCATCCCAGGGCTGCTCACGTGCTCTCTTAACTCTCAGTCAATCCGCTGCATGCTCACAGCACCCTGCCTAGTCTTGCCAATTAGTGCTGTCACATGATCAGGCATCTTGTCTTGGTAGCCAGCAGTCCCCAGTCAAAAGGGGTGGGCGGGGGGAGGAGGGAGGGGTGGCGATGTAGATCTTGCTGTACAGTACAATCGTGGATATAGAATTCAAAAGGTCAGAAGTGCAGAAACACAATCATGAAGACTCAATCAGTAATGAACAATTATTACAGTCACATAAAAGAAATCGCCAATATACAATCACATTACAATCTCAATACAATCATAATGCGTTCGCACTGCAATATAATTGTAAACCAATTGAAATGCAATCACAATACAATTGCAATACAATCACACAGAATCATTGTACAATCTCAATACAATCACAACACAATCACAGTACAATCATTAATAAAACTCAATACAATCACAATGCAATCACAATTGAATCACAGGCACTAGTAAACAATCATCACTGAGCAATCGCAATTTAAGTCAATGAGATTAATGAGGTATTTCACACCGAACTCCATCTGCAGATTTGTGTAATTATCTTTGTTGGCACACCATGAAACAGCCAAAACCAAGTAGCATTTTCATGGATAGTAAATGTGCCAATAAAGTCACTTCTGCAGTGAGTAGTGAAAGGGTTCCCTGAAGGGATTGTTAAAATCACCTGAAATAATGGATGCTGATGTCTCAGTCAGTAAACATGAATCTGAGCATTGTATGAAGGTGTATAATGGCATGAAGTAAAATACAGAAAGATAATTAATGTGAGCAAAGTATTCACCTTTAAAACAGACTGCATGTCAAAACTGGAAATGCCCACTTTTCAATTGCAAATACAATACAAAGGTTATTTGCTGTGAAGTGAATTGGGTTTATAACATACAAGAATCTAGACAACCAGCACATGTATATAACATTCATAGCTAACTGTGTAAGTGGAAACACTTGCCTTGTAGTGACATTCTGGAACAGTAGATGTAAGCCTTCAGCACACACAACTTATTGTGTGATAACATCCTTTCACTTGTACCACTACAGCAGGAGATACAAAGATGTTGCACATCACAATTTATTAACTTTGCATGCAAAATGATACTGTACAATGTGTGGTAGGATCAAAATCAAATCAGTACATTGATTGCAGTGCAATTGTGTTGCAGTTGTAATGAGATTGTATTACGATTGTATTGTGATTATATTACAGTTATATCACATTGTAGTATTACAATCTAGTAAAAAGCATCCTAAATGAACACCATGATCATTATTTTGTTGAGAAATTATAGTTACTGAAGATTAATTATCATAAAATCACATCAGTGGGGACAAAGGTTGTCTCATTATATGTGACTGCATTAGATGGATTAATGAGTATTTGAGATTTAAAAATGTTTGACTACATAGTAACTGAGAAATGTGAGCTGGTAAGAGCAAAGCAAGGGCAATGGGATATCTCATTCCTTGAGGACAAAAAGTCCAATAATTAATTAGATTTAAGAACATGGTAACAGGCAACAGAAAAATTACAAAGCAAGGGAGAGCAATAAGTTCAGTGTCAATACAGAAATAAAAATGACGATAGAAGGATGGACTTTCGGTCTGTCAGTGAATCAAGGGAATGGGTGGGAAAGTGAATTTGAAACCCATGACAAGCCATGATCTCATATGGAATGGTTTACTCCTGTTCCTATATCTCAACTTATCTTAAAGTAAGAAGTGTTCATTTTTAAATAAAATGTCACTTTTTCTAATCTCTTCAAATAATTCACAACTTGAAGGAATGAGATTTCAAAGTTATAATTGCTCACTTTCTGGGTCACTGATTTGATAGCCCATCATTGGCAATCATAAGATTGCTACACTGAAAACATAAGCCATTAATTGGCAAAGGAAGAAATTCCATGTGAATTAAGCAGACATGTACTGGGACCAGACTTTATTTTTCAAATTCTTTGGCTTTCTCCCCCCTGCTGTTTCTTCATTCTTTACACATATATCGTTTTCTCATGGCAGTCAGCTCATTAGCTACAATTAAAACTGAAGAATGAGAAATACCTAATCTCCATGGACAAGATTAAAGTAGCATGATTGATAGATAGAAAATTATGTACCAACCAGTAAAATACCCATGGTTTAGATCACACCTGAGAATTAGCCTGAGAATTTTCACTGTATGTCTCTTCAATATGTATTATAATTGTGTGACCCTACCTCCAACCAATGTCCAAAGCACGTGTACGGTATCAGTTGCTACAGGGTAATTGGGTCATGGCGTATGAGCTGTTGTAGCTTTATATATTTAATGTGGCTTACTCATTGCAGAACTTGGGTAACAGGAAGCATTAAAATAGACGCTAGTATACATAAATCCACAGAAGAATGAAACTTTCTGTACAACCACTGTTAACAGATTGTGGATTGTGTTACTTTATAAATTGTTGAAAGCAAAGATGACTCATAGGCAACTTATTCTTATTGTCAATTTTAACATTATCAGAAAAGTTTCGTGGATGAACATACACTTTCGATATATGTATCTCAAAATGTAAAGTTACATTTCAACAAATGTAGTCTCATAAATTTAACAAAATTTTCATGTTAGCATAGATGTTCCAAGAACCAATCAGGAAATTACTTTTCCACTAACCACTTTGTTCTACTATTTCTGATGGATTTTTACCATGCTCTCTAACTGGCCTCATGCACTATTTTGTAATGGTCCATTAGGTTTAAAAGATATGATTGCAGTTTTTACTGTTCCGTCTGCTTTGCTCTTGTAATGACTTTTCATGAATATTAGCAACCCATAAACATCATAACATCAGAACTAGGAGCGATAGAAGGCCATTCAGCCCCTCAAGTCTACTCCACCATTCCATACGATCATGGCTGATCCCACCTCAACCTCAACTCCACTTTCCTCCCACTTAATGAGTTTTGAGAAGATTTGTAGCTCAGGTTGAGGTTCTGGATATAGGCTTGCTAACTTAGTAGGCTGACAAAATGTCTGGAAATGAACCTCCCAGCTCAGTGAGCAAACCTACATCCATTTCCTCCCACTCTCCAGAACCCTTCAACCCATTACTCATTAAAAATCTCTTCCTTAAGACTTACTCAATGTCCCAGCATTTTAGCGATTTCCACAGATTCATGACTATTTGAGTGAAGTAACTTCTCCTCTTCTCTGTTTTAAATCTGCCACCTGTTATCCTAAAACTATGATTCTCTTGTTCTAGACTGCCCCACAAGGGGAATCATCCCCTCTACGTCTACTTTACCAATCCCCTTTAACATTTTGCTAACTTCGATCAGATCACATCTCATTCTCCTTTCATTCAAGAAAAAAATGGCTTCTTTTCTTTTTATATTTTGAGTGAATTATTAATGACCATGTTTATTTGATAGTGGAAAAATAAATGTTTGTTTTCAGGACATATCTACCACACATTCTGAATCACCTGAGATGATGTTGGACCGCTGAGATTCCGCACCAATGTTCCCACAATGGGATTGGGTGAGGAATTCCAATGACTTTGAAGGAATATGTCCAATCAAGAATGCGTGAGATTTGGATGGCATGGTATTCCTATGATTTTCTATATGTTATTAACCCTTTATCTAAGTTGCACAGCAAAGCACTCTCAGAATTAGCTTTATTGTCACATATACCTGCATGAGTACTGTGAAAAATTTGCAAATCACCACACATGGCATCATCTTGGTATAACGGTACCTAGGTACAGATTCTTAAGTATAAACTCTTAGTGAAAAAAATAATAAAATGTCCAGCATTACAGATCTTAGGAATAAATTAGAAAAATAAAGAAATAAGAATAACAATGCTACTAATCCAGTCCTAGCTTCTAGTATAGGAAAAAGTGAGGATTGCAGATGCTGGAGATCAGAGTTGAGAGTGTGGTGCTGGAAAAGCACAGTAGGTCAGGCAGCATCCGAGGAGCAGGAGAATCACGTTCCAGGTGTAAGCCATTCATCAGGATTCCTGCACCACACTCTCGACTCTAGCTGCTGGTCCGCAGCAGATCTTGACTCAAATTATGCTGGGCTTCACCTTGAGGTTCTCGAGACCGGGAA
The DNA here is from genome assembly GCF_004010195.1 of Chiloscyllium plagiosum. Lineage (NCBI taxonomy): Eukaryota > Metazoa > Chordata > Chondrichthyes > Orectolobiformes > Hemiscylliidae > Chiloscyllium > Chiloscyllium plagiosum. The sequence goes on along the minus strand of NC_057732.1, from coordinate 49,801,879 downwards.
ACTGCTCTGGAGTCATCCTGAGGCAGGATGTCCATTTTGAGACCATGCCTGATGGAAAAATCTGCCTCTCCACCTGCACATTCACCTGCCTATGCGTAGCTAGCAGGCTCTGATTCAATACACAGTGGCGTCAACCTCAGGCGAATCATGCAATGAAATAGTGTTACGTTGCTAACTTTAACTTTAACTTGATATGTTACCCGGCATGTCAATCGGTTGCTGACAATTCACAGACTCCCGACACACATGTCCGTGATATGGTACAAAACAAGGGGGAATTAAATCTTCATGATGTGGCATCTCGACAAAAAAAAAGTGCTTTCGTTTGAAATAAAAAACTCAACTATTCAGCTGGATTTTAATTATTGCTGTTATGGGCATTTCATTGGATATTTAAATTTTAATTATCCAATAAGTTGAGCAGATTTTCACAATCTTGCAACAAAATTTAGCTGTTCATAGGTGAGCAATATTTCACTGCAAAAAACCTCCCCAGGATATATTTAAAAGTCAATGGGAGAAATTGGAGTCAGATGTGAGTGATTTTCCCTCAAATACTGAATCTTTTGCAAGCTTTATCAGCCATAAGCAAATTATCTCGGTCCAAACAAGATTTAAAGGCCAGATTTGCATAGTGTCCAAACAAGATTTAAAGGCCAGATTTGCATAGTAAGTGTGATAACTTTACATACTTTTCTTCGTGACATTGGCCCCAAAGCTACAATTTAAATGTCATTACTAGAACTGTAATGTTGAGAATTGTCAAGTTTCTCATCTTAAAGACCATCAAGTTCTTTTGGCATTTATGCTCTGGCCTTTCTGTTCCATCTTAAAACAGTCATAACCTTCAAAACTGCTACAGCAGAGAACCAATATATAGCCTCATAAATTCAAATCAGGCAATGACGCAATCTGAATTTACAATGGCAGGTAGGCTCCTATAAACTTTGAATTTCCCTTTGCAATTAAAACCTGTTGCTAAATAAATTCAGCAGATCATGCCTGTGCAGGAATGCTTTTCTGTTTTCAATCTGTTGCATTAAAAATGGTCAACAGCAGTTCACTGGCAAAGTTACCAATATTCAACATCAGCACACTATTGCCCATGGATCAGATTGGCTGAGGAGTCTCATATAGTCCCAAAGTCATTGAGAACTTTTATGTGAAATGTTGGCATAGATAGTTAATGCTCGACATAGATTTCCTCCTTCCTGACTTCATTAAATCCCTTTATCTTGTCTTTGTAATATCTTTGTAATAAACTGCTGCACAGTGTCAGACCATCTGGGAGTTATGTGTAGGACTTTGGGGAATTAAAGTCGAACAGTCAAACATTATTGTTTCTGAGAGTACCAGTCTTTCTGATATTAACACGATACTTTACAATGTGGTGAGAAGAGTGTACAGTTTGTCTTCTGATGCAAGACGTGCTTGTTTCAGGAAATAACTGATGCCCTCTGCACTTGATTAAAGTGTAACCTCTAAGTTTAAGATAGCACCACAGGCTGAGTTATCTATTAACTACAGTTGTTTGGTAATTGTAGTCTATCCTGAGCATTCCCAGTGATAACTCACCACCATTGACATCCACAACTTCAGTTGACAAGATGTTTAGTGCTGGAATTGCCTCCCTGAATATCTCCACCCATGTTTTATTCCTGAAAGAACTCCTTACATTATTGACTTTATTATTTCCATATTTAGTTTGGTGACAAATTTTCTTGATCTAACACTCCTGTGAAACACTTTGGGATATGTTACTATGTAAAGGGCACCAATTAAGTGCAAGCTATGTTGCAGAAGGGTAAAGCTTAACACAGCGTGTTGCTCTGAGTGGTTAAGAATGATTACGTAAGGAAGTGGTCTTTCAAGGATGTGGCTTATCTCAACTATTTGCATGAGTGGACAATCTAAAGAGTTTTAGGAATGGATATATCATTTAGTCATCCATGACATTGTCTTTTGATGAGGGCAAATCATATTGTATAAATGTGCATAGTGTTTGACAGTGCCCCAGATGGCTCAAAAGATCAAACTTATGGACAAAAGAAACCTCTCTATTTTGGATTCCGGAGCTCCATTATCTTCAGTATAAATGAGGTCAGTTTCATACGTATCCCAGTCACACGTCTCATACATAGGAGAAATGTGATTGAAGGAGATCAATCATTAATACTCACTTATTTTCTTTTGGATCTAATGTTCTTTACCCCCAATTTCCCCCTTGCCTTTCCCGAGACGTTTAGCTTGTGCTCAGGTGCAGTTTCGGAGAGGCTGGGAGAGCTAGTCAATTGGATACAAAATTTGCTTGAGGGTAGGAAACAGAGGGTAATGGGGGAGGGTTGTTTTTCAGACTGAAGGTCTGTGACCAGTGGAGTGCCACAAGGATCGGTGCTGGATCCACTGTTTTTTTTTTCATTTATGTAGTTGGATATGAATATAGAAGGTGTGTTTAGTAAGTTTTTTAAAATGAAAATAGATTTAAGAAATAGTTTGCAGGTAACACCAAAATAGATGGTGCAGTGGACAGTGAAGAAGGTTATCTCAGAGTTCAATGGGACCTTGATCAGATGGGCTGGTGGGCCGAGGATTAGCAGATGGAGTTTAATTTAGATCAATATGAGGTGTTACATTTTGGTAAGGCAAACCAGGGAAGGACTTGTATTGTTAATAGCAGGGCCTTGAGGTGAACAAAGAGACCTAGGGGTTCAGGTGCATAATTCCATGAAAGTGGAGTCACACATGGTCAGGGTGGTGAAAAAAGCATTTGGCACAATTGCCTTCATTGGTCAGAACATTGAGTATAGGAGTTGGGACGTGATGTTGCAGGTATACAGGACATTGGTGAGACCATTTTTGGAATTCTATGTACAATTCTATAGCAAAAGATGTTAAACTTGAGAGGGTGCAGAAAAGATTCACAAGGATGTTGCTGGGACTGGGAGGTTTGAGTTATAGGGAAACACTGAGAAGGCTTGGGCTTTTCCCCCTGGAGCTTTGGAGGCTGAGGGGTGACATTATAGATGTTTATAAAATCATGAGGGGCATAGATAGGGTAAATAGCCATGGTCTTTTTTCTAGAGTGGGTGAGTTCAAAGTGTGAAATTCTGGTCGACTCCCTATCAGAAAGATGTTGTGAAACTTGAGAGGGTTCAGAAAAGATTTACAAGTAAGTTGCTAGGGTTAGAGAATTTGAGCTACAGGGAGAGGCTGAATAGTCTAGGGCAGTTTTCCCTGGAGCGTTGGAGGCTGAGGGGTGACCTTATAGAGGTTAATAAAATCATGAGGGGGATGAATAGGATAAATAGACAAAGTCTTTCCCTGGGGTGGGGGAGTCCAGAACTAGAAGGCTTTAAGGTGAGAGAGGAAAGATATAAAAGAAACCTAAGGGGCAACTTTTTCACACAGAGGGTGGTACGTGTATGGAATGAGCTGCCAGAGGAAGTGGTGGAGGCTGGTACAATTGCAACATTTAAAAGGCATCTGGATGGGTATATGAATAGGAAGGGTTTGGAGGGGTATGAGCCTTGTGCTGGCAGGTGAGACTAGATTGGGTTGGGATATCTGGTCGGCGTGGATAAGTTGGACCGAAGGGTCTGTTTCATGTGTCTGACTCTATGACGAGAGGGATAGGTTTAAGCTGAGAGGGGGGAAAGATTTAATAAGGACCTGAAGGGCAACCTTTTTACGCAGAGGGTGGTGCGTGTATGGAACGAACTGCCAGAGGAAGTGGTGGAGACTGGTACAGTTCCAACATTTGAAAGACATCTGGATGGGTACATGAATAGGAAGGGTTTGGAGTGATATGGGCTAAATGCTGACAAATGGGACTAGGTCAGATGGGAATGTTTTGTCGGCGTGGATGAGTTGCACTGAAGGGTCTGTTTCCGTGCTGTATGACTCTATGATTCCATGACTTTGTGACTCTATAGTCTCTTGACCAGCCTTAAGATATGAGTTTAGAGGTGAACATTCACTGATGTAGATCTTGAACGTAAACCCATCATTAATTGAGCCATTCCTCCTCCTCCTTTGACATTTCAGACATATGGCTTATGCCTAAAACATCGATTCTCCTGCTCCTCGGATGCTGCCTGACCTGCTGTGCCTTTCCAGCACCACATTCTCGACTCTGATCTCCAGCATCTGCAGTCCTCACTTTCTCCCGTTCGCACTTACACACCATTTACCAGCTATTTCAAGAGTGCAAATCTGGACAAAGTCCTACTTTACCTAACTGAAGTTCAAATGTATTGTCTTCAATATTGCCTCAGCAGTGATCAACCATCATTCACAATTTAACGACAAAATGTGAGAGTTCTGATCAGTAACACAACGCAGAGTACAATTACAATTGTTGAGCTGATTTCCTCTCCCCTCAGCTTAACACAGCAAGTTGACATGAAGTTTTGAAGTTTGTAAAGACAACTTATGCAACAAGCACTTGTGAATAGCTTCATTAATATGAAGTTAACTCACCTTCCAGCATGCTCAATGTCAGAGAGATATATACTGATAACCTCTTCCTCTCTGTCAAAAACCACCTCATTGCTTGCTCTTTGTTCTTGTATGTGAGATCTTCATACTACTCTTCTGCCTTATGCCACAAGCTTAATCTATGCTGGGGTGTTACCGATCGTGAATAGAGAGAAGAAGACTAAGTTATCCTTTGTCCAACCTCAGTGTCATTCTGCAAAGATCATGCCTGACCCTCCCATGTCTTCAGGTACCAGAATGAATCACCAATTTAACATAGTATCTCCTTGCATCTTCCAGTCAATATTAGCCTCATACTGCAGACACTGGAAATCAGAAACAAACACAGAAAATGCTGGAGAAACTCAGCAGGTCTGGCAGCATTGGAGGAGAAGAAACTGCATTGATTTTTTTAGTCCAGTATGACTCTTTGAATCACAGAGGTTTCACAGCATGGAAGCAGCCCTTTGGCCCAACTTGTCCATGCCACTCAGCTTTCACTTCAGGATTTCATCCAGAACTCCAAATCTGTCCCGAATAGGAGTCATTCTGGACTCAGATGAACTCAATGCAGTCTCTCTCTCTCTCTCTCTCTCTCTGCAGATGCTAAGTTTCTCCAGTATTCTATGTGTTTGTTCCAGTTGATATTGTTGAGTTGCCCTCACAGCTGTGTGGATAGTGTGATTGCTCACCAGCCATCCCAAAGGTTGGTACATCACTCAAGATGGCAATTGGAATGAAGAAAACACCCAGATGACTCTGTCAGCAAAATGCTCCTGTCTCCAGAAAGGAGCGTTGCTATACTTTCAGAATTAACAGAAACACATTCTCTAAGGGTCAAGGAAAATTGCTGCGCACAGCAAATTCCAGTGCACACAGGTTCTGTTGAATGATCAGAAGCATGCACCAACTTCCAGTTACAGTGGATTCCTTAAAAATCTTTTGAAACTTGATATGATGATCATTGACCATTTCCTGCACTTTATCCAGGGCAATGAAACCGATAATACCAAGTTTTGCAAGCCACACCAATGTTTATCGAAGATGAGATTGCCCTAGTGCTACCAAAAGAAAATGATTCCGTTTAACGATTAGTTTGTACACATTTGATAATGAATGTGGGATTGTGATAAACAGAATGAATAAAAGGCTGGGTGTATTCATTTAGAGGTGAAAGGAAGATAGTTAATGTTTCATGTCAATGATCTTTCACTAGAATTTCATAATGAAAAGCTGGCATTCTGAAATGTTACATTTTCTGATCGCTTCACAATTGTTTCCTGACCTGTTTCTAGTTATTTTTTTGTTTTCATTTCACATTTCCAGCATCCACATTATTTTGACTTTGTGAGGTATATTTACTAATGAGCATTTCCTTGCTAAATCTCTTGGCTTCTCTATCTTACTCACCTACTTCGATATGTCCCTGAAAGCCTGCCTCCTTAATTCAACATTCCGTCATCTGTCCCAGTATCTTCACATGTGACTTGAGCTTCATAATGCTCATGTGAAGCAACCTAAGACACAAGTGCAATTCCTTCTTCTTGTTGTGAGGATCTTGCTGGAAGCATTCTGTCCATTGCGTGGATGGATTTTTGAAAGCTGTAAATACATGAAGTCTGAAGTGAACGCAAAAATTGTAAGGAGTACCGAGCCTGTAGTAATTGTAATGAGGTCAGTCAGGTGGACCTCATAGATTACGAGTTCCCTGCTTGGGGCTGTTCACCTGGTCCAATCAGGGAGCCCTGGCTGACATAGAAACAAGAGGGTCAGAGGTTCTGCTCACTCTGACAGCTAGCTCTGAGGAAGCTGGATCAGTGTCCAGAACTTTCCACATGTAAGTAAAGGTTGACTTGATGATGGGATACTGGCCTCTGTGGAATTATTTCAGAATTAATACAGCAAGTCTTTTATCAAGTCAGTTCATGCCATCATTTATCCTTCAATAAAGCCATCATCTAACCATCCGATCTAATCTTGAATGTTGACATTAGTTCCACCTCAACTGCTGTGATGTGAAATTGGCTTCCAATATTTTAGAAGGAACATCATATTACTGTCTTGCAGCCATAGTGATCACCCAATCTGTGTTTTATCTCCCCCATTGTAGAAGAGACCTCATTGTGAACAGCCATTTCAACATACTACTGTGTCCCCTGGTCAACACCTCAGGTTTGCTGCAATGCTCCAGTGAGGAACAGCGCAAGCTGGAAGAACAACACCTCATTTTCCCCTTGGGGACCCTGCAGTCTTCAGGATTCAATAGTGAGTTCAATAATGTTAGGACCTGAACAGCATGGGCTGCCTTTAGCACAGCCAAACCATTTCCACCCTTTCAGAGACCCCATTATCACCTGTCTCGCTTTTCATCTTCACTGGCTTAGTCTCAGCCATCCTTATGCCTGCCTAAGTTCTTATGTCTCTCACTGGGCTCCATTCCCACCTCTCTGCTCATTCCTCCTCTCATTACACATCCCTCCCATTCCTGCCAACCCAAACCATGGAGTCAACATAAACACCACCTGTCCCTAGCTAATATCAGTTCTGGAGAAGGGTCACCAGACTTGAAATATTAACTCTATTTTCTCTCCAATGATATGACCCAGTTGTGTAAATTGTTTCTTCTCATTTCTGTTGATCTGTGCAAACTACAATTTAAGAACATTAAAAAAAAATAGAAGCAAGGTAGGCCATTTGGCCCCTTGAACTTGTTCTGCTTGTCACGGTGCCCAATGACAAAAACCTCTCTCTCAATGTTGGCAAAACAAAAGAACTGATCATTGACTTCAGGAAGAAAGGAGGAGGACACACCCCTACCTACATCAATGGAGCAGAGGATGACTGGGTCGAGAGTGTCAAGTTCCTTGGAGTGACAAGAGCCAACAACCTGTCCTGAACTTCCCACATAGACGAGATGGTCAATAAGGCAAAACAAAGGCTCTTAAGGATGTGTCATAGAAAGTATTCTATCCAGGCCTGTAACGGCCTGATATGGCAACTGCTCTGTCCAGGACCGTAAGAAGCTAAAGAAAGTTATGTGCACAGCCCAGATCATCACAGAAGCCAAATTCCCATCTGTGGATTCCATTTATACTTCCTGGTGCCGCAGAAAGGCTGCCGACATCATCAAAGACCCCTCTCATCTTGGTAATGCTCTCCTCCAGCCTCTTCCATCAGGCAGAAGATAGAGAAGCTTGAACACACGCACCAGCACATTCAAGAACAGCTTCTTCCCCGCCATTATTAGACCGCTGAATGGACCTCTCTAACTTCAAATAATGTTGATTTAGCTAATGTTGATCTTGCTTCACGTATCTCCTGTGCAGCCATAACCTTGTATGCCTCATTTTGTCTAAGCACCCTATGATCTGTATGTCCTTGGTTGCTATGACCTGTACTGCTGACAAAACAAAACTTTTCACTGTACCTCGCTACACGTGATAACAATATATTGACTCAAATGGAAAAGAAATCAGATCCAATCAATGGCATTATAGATTAGCTTTGGACTCAATTCCCAGAAGGAAAAATCAGTAAAAGTAGGAAATTAGGTAAAACAACTCATTGGCTTTAACTGAAAGAGGAACTCTAATATATACAGTGCATTCATTTTCACACTTTATTGTGTCTTTTTCCTATCTATTTTCCCCCAACATCAATCAATCTCAAGTTTGAAGAGGCTTTTGAATTGATACAGAGGCTGGGTCAGAGGGTCACTCATTTAAAGAAATTGGCCGCTCTTCCTGGCTCTTCAGATTGACCTGAAACTCACTAAATACTTTGTAGAAAAAAAGATTTTGAAACATATGTGTCAGACATTGTAGATGAAGCACAACATGGGTAAGCATACATTATTGGTATATAGGAAGAAAACAATTTGTGATATGCTCTTTCAGTACAACAAACAAAGAATAGAATGGCATTTGAAATAGATTTGGAATGTTAGTAAAATCAAAACTTTGTGTTTCCAATCATTGATGAGCAATAATCAATTGTAAAATGTGCAGCAGTGGTCCAACTGAAAGATGCTCCAATACATAGAATCATACAGGACAGAAGAGAGCCTCAGCCTATTAGGTCGGTACTGTCATGTATCTACATGAGTGTTGGAGTATCTGCCTGCTTTGTATGTACAGCTCTCTGGAATGTAACTTGAACCTAACATTTGCCACCTAAGAGGCAAAGGTAGGAGCCACTGAGCCACAGCTGAGCTAGAACATTGCTGACAACATAGAACAGCACAGCACAGTACAGGCCCTTCTGCCCTCAATGTTGTGCCAACCTTTCATCCTACTTCAAGATCAAACGAACCAACGTGCCCTTTATTGTATTATCACTCATGTGCCTATCCAAGAGTCTCTGAAATGTCTCTAATGTCTCTATCTCTACCACCACCGCTGGCAGTGCATTCCACGCACCCACCATGCTCTGTGTAAAGAACTGACCTCTGACATCTCCCCTCAACCTTCCTCCAATAACCTAAAATTATGCCCCCTTGTGGTAGACATTTCCGCCCTGGGGAAAATCTCTGACTATCCACTCTTTCCATGCCTCTCATCATCTTGTAGACTTCTATCAAGTCACCTCTCATCCTTCTTCACTCCGATGAGAAAAGCCTTAGCTTCCTCAACCTTACTTCATAAGACATGCCCTCCAATCCAGGCAGTATTCTGGTAAATCTCCTCTGCACCCTCTCTAATGAGACAACCAGAACTGAACACAATATTTCAAGTGTGGTCTAACCAGGGTTCTGTAGAGCGGCAGCATAACCTTGTGGCTCTTAAACTCAATCCCCCTGCTAATGAGAGCCAACACACCATACGCCTTCTTAACAATCCTATCAACTTGTGTGGCAACTTTGATGGACATGGGCCCTAGGATCCCTCTGTTCCTCCACAATACTAAAAAACCTGCTTTTAACCCTGTATTCTGCATTCAAATTTGACCTTCCAAAGTGAATCACTTCACAAGTTTAAGGGAGATGTAAATAACTGGAGAAATGTTTGATCCATTAAATCAATTTCTGTAGTCCAAATGACATTGTGAAGAAAAACGAGGTCCTGTGGCACTGTATTAATGTACCTAACTCTGGTCCAGAAGGTTTGTGTTTGTGACTCACACTTGGAGTTGTTGGCCATGAGGGATGCATTTGTAATGAGACCAAATATGTTTACTAACAGCCTATAAATCCTTCCAGTACACCTGATGGCTGTTGTTTAGAGCAGGAGAGTTTCCTGATCAGAGACCTCTTTGCAAATGGACAAGCCATCTGTGTCTCTTGCTAACCAATGGAAGCATTCAGAGAAAATGACTGGAAAGCAATGTTCTAGTCAGCATAAGAATCCTAAAGATCTGAGCAACTCATTAATAGACACCACCAAACTGTCGTTACAATTTTCATCTGCCCATAATTCCCTATTTTCCCAGTCTGTTTGGCTGTGTGTGCATGTGTTACAGGATGTTTATCAGGAAATTAAGTTGTAATCATAGTATCATTGTAATAGAAGCAGGAGTAGGCCATTTGGCCCGTCGATCCTGCTCCGCCATTTATTAAGATCATGGCTGAACTATCCATCATCTTAGCTCCTCCTACCTGCATTATACCTATAATCCTTAATTTCCCTAAGGTTATATGCCAATGGTTTATACCTAGAGACAAAAAAAATCTGCAGATGCTGGAATCCAAAGTAGACAGGCAGGAGGCTGGAAGAACAGAGCAAGCCAAGCAGCATCGGAAGGTGGAGAAGTCAACGTTTCAGGTATAACCCTTCTTCAGGACTGAGGGTCGGTATGGGGAGAGTTGCAGATAAAGGGAGGTGAAGGGGGGGGCAGGGTGGTGAAGTGGGGATAGGTGAAGACAGGTAGAGGATACGACTTAGTTGACCAATGGGAGGAATAAATCCGTTTGGTAGCTGGGAGGAGTGGCAGGGACGGGGAGGCACTGGGAAGGGAGTCAGGAGTTGGGGAGGGAAGTTATTTGAAATTGGAGAACTCAATGTTGATTCCTCCAGGCTGTAAGCTGTAGTCTGCAGAAGAAGAGGTGTTGTGCCTCCAATTTGCAGTTTATACCTGTTTGCCAAGAGCCTAATTACTTTTAACAAATAGCAATGCTTGTTAAGAAAGCTGGTCCATATTTTCTATTTCTTGGGTCTAGAATTCAGGTAAATTGGGGAATTTTGTGTGCTCATCATAAAATGTTTAACTTTTTTGACAACTCTGAGAATAGCAGAGCCTGATTTCCAGCGCAGTACCCAAGTGAGGTGTGAAAATATAAAATAACAATGTGGCTATTTCATTGGCATCTGGAAGAAGGCAGAATCTTGGACTACCAAGTAAGCTCAATGGTGGTGGCAGAATAAAGGAACACAGTGAAAGACAAATTTCGGACAAATGTGTTAAACTGAAGAATGAATCTCATAGGGAAGCAGGGCAAATAAAAATACTCCAATGATTTTAGAGGGACCTGATTAATCCAATGTACAGAACATTCTGCATTAATTAGCGAGGATACACCATCCTCACCTATATCTGTCTTCTGGCCTGTTTCTGCAAATGGACAGATGAATATTCTTCAGCCTGTGCAGAGGATGGCTCTAAAATTAAGTTCCTTCCTCGTACACTTGAGTCGCTAATCCAGTTCAGGTGTTTAACACTGCCCTGCAGTGTAATCAGAAGAACTTAGATCAAACGTACTGTCAAAATGCTTAAATGTTTTTATCTAAGTCAAAAGTTTAATGCAATGGTGTCAACTCAGGCCAGTGAGCTGAACGGTAGACTATGTTGGCAAGGATGCATTTTCTATTTTGTGGTCACACTGATTGACTGATATCACTTTCCTGCAGCTCTTGTTATGTTGGTTGAGCAACTCATTTGATGGGTTGAAAGCAGAAGCTCAGCAGAACCCACGACTCAATGTAACAGTATCAATGTAAGGAGGGGAGAAGATCTCTCTGAGGATGTGAGGTTCTATAAATAGTTATCAGTAATGACAGTATCAGGTGGAAGCCAACAGGAAGCCACTGACCTGAAAATTAACATTGCATTCAACGAGGTCATTGACAACAGAATATTATGTTGCAAACCCAGCAGTTCAGTACACCACAAAGCCACTTTGTTTTGCAGAACAGCACTTTCTAACTGATATAAAAGTGATGGCAGATAGCGGAGAGCCCAATGGAAACTTACAGCTTCATGATAACTTCTTGCTCTAATTGAGAAAAAAAATGTTAAAACTTAGTGGGGGTTCAAAAAGCAATTGACTCCAGTCACGTGAGAGCTGCTCACGATGACAGTCTATGAAGCAATGGTTCAGCTTGCACAGTCAATAAGCAAAGGAATGGGTTTTGCTATTCAGTTTGTGTGCAGATGCCCAGGGACTGTTTGCATTGTTGGTAGTGAGTAATCCCACATCCAGTAAAATGGTGCACTCTTCAAATGGGATTATGGGTGATTGGGGACAAAGGCAAACACAAAATAAAGAAAAACTTCAAATAATTATTTTAAGGATATCATTTGAAAACTCTGCAACAATGATTTTCTTTAGAAGAAATGATACTTTACACTTATAAATTTTTATTTGAAGCCATTCGGAAGACATTACCATTTATTAAAACTTTTAAGCTTAGTTCCTGTTGATTTCATGATCCATAATTCTTCCAATTATCTTAGTGTGAGGCAAGTGGGCAACTATCCCATAAGTCCAAAACATTTGAGCAAGCTTTGTGCAGATTTTGCTGGACAAAGTTGAAACAGCACAGCCTGTGTATGATCGAGATTTACACATGTATGATTTACACATGAAAGAAGTGAAACTATCACTGTATTCTAACAGATGAAAGGCTTAACAGACAATCAACTTTTCAATGTATAATTTCAGTTACATTACACTGCAAATTTTTGCTATAAATTCTGTGTTACGATCGAGCCCTCCACTGTCACCTGATGAAGGAGCATTGCTCCAGAAGCTAGTGTGCTTCCAATTAAACCTGTTGGACTATAACCTGGTGTTGTGTGATTTTTAACTATGATCGAGATCTTAGTGAAAGCATCATCCAGACTTCAATGTACGACTGTTTATGTATACGCTGTGCAGCTAGTACTACAGTTGTCCCATTATTACAAAAAGAAAATCCAGGTCAAAAAGTCTAAAAGCTAATTTTGGTATTTTTCGAGAATAAATGCTCAATATCTTTTCAGGATATTTCTTTATCCATGTTGTTTGTTCTTCAACTTCGACTAGTTAATGGCTACATTAAAATGCAGCAGAAGAATATCAGGGAAATGTGCTATTTTTTTTTTAATGGTATATATGAGCATATATACCACAAAACAAATATGAGCATGTTGGGCATAGCCTCAAAATAAGGGGGAGCAGACTCAGGACTGAGCTGAGGAGGAACATCTTCATCCAAAGGGTTGTGAGTCTGTGGAATTCCCTGCCTGGTTAAGCAGTTGAGGCTACCTCATTGAATGTTTTTATGGCAAAGATTGTTAGATTTGTGAACAGTAAACAAATTAAGAGTTATGGTGGGAGAGTGGATAAGTGGAGCTGAATCCATGAAAAGATCAGCCATGACCTAATTGAGTGGTGGAGCAGGCCCAAGGGGCCAACTGGCCTACTCCTGCTCCTAGTTCTCATTGTCTTATGTGCTTATATTTAATTAAGTCAAATGCCTCTTCTCGATAAGACTCACTAGCAATTCATTGGCTATCACTGTCAAGCAAGCTGAACTTTGACCTAGCATAGGGAGGGATGAGAAGGCTAAGGATAGTGGTAGTGATCATGATAGTGTCCCTATCTCTGAACTAGTAGATCCAGTTTCAAGTCACCCTGCCCTAAAAGAAGTGTGTAGTGTCTGCTAGCACACTAGAGGCTTTTAGAGACTGATGGGAACCATGGGGGCTGGACTATCTCATCACCCCAGGGTTAATGATATTCTGGTAAGTTTCCATTCCAATTCTATAAGTTCCCATTTAACTGTTTGATTTTTTTTGTGTGTCAGTGCCCAATCCAGGAGCTGCCTAACCTGAGCAATATTTTGTGTAAAAGAATAGAAAGGCTACTGTGGTAGTGTACATACCTCTGAGCCAGAAGGTCCATGCTCACCTTGTTCCATAACCCGCCAGAACAAGGTGAATGAAATGAACAGAAAGGAGGAGACCGTTAGATATTTTAAAATTTTTGTTACAGGATCTGACCAAGAGCTGTTTAACTTGTTTTAATTTTTATTTGACGGCATAGAAAGGTGGATTGGTAGCGCACCTTTACCCGAAATGCTCCTGATTGGTTCTGCAGCATATGCAGATTCCTCATCATACGTTATGCTTTACTTCTGGAGTGTACATATACAGTCTCCAAACCATCTGTATGGAGAAAGGTAAATGGTAGTGAAACTGGGGTACAGTCCATAATTACAAGATCAAAATACTATGTATGCTAAAAATCTGAAGTTAACTCTCAGGGAGGTAATTGCCCAGTAATATTATCATTGCACTATTAATCCAGAGACCCAGGTAATGTTCTGGTGATCTGAGTTCAAATCCTGCCATGGCAGAATCTGAATTCATTAAATATCTGAAGTTAAGAGCCTAATGATGACCATGAATCCATTGTTGGGAAAAACCTACTTGATTCACCAATGTCCTTTTGGGAAGGAAACTGCCATCCTTACCTGATCTGGCCTACATGCGACTCCAGAGCCATGGTAACATGGTTGACTCTTAACTGCCCTCAGGCCAATAAACACTGGCCTGGCCAGTATCATTCTGCTCCTGAATGACAAAATTATCACTCTCCACAGATACTGTCAGACTTGCTGAGTGTTTCCAGCATTATCTCACCTTAGTATCCTGTTTGCATGGTTGCAGTAATTGTACTATTTTCAGGCTGGATATTTCCAATAATATTGCCAACTGCATATGTTGGGGAAAATAGTAAATGGATTCACTGCTCTTATCTGTCATAAGCTATTCCTAAAAAGCTTAATGTTTTTCTTTTTCTGCATGAGCTGAAAGCAAAGTAAACTGTTTAGCCTCAGGGGTATAGATGGTTCCCTGAGTCTATTAGCACTCTGCAAATTAACCTGGAGAAAAAATCTTTTCCCCTGCCATTTCAGAAATCCCTTAAAATACATACTGATAGAATTTGGAGGGAACATTAATTATATTAAAAATTGCACATCTTACATTTATGCTGATTGTATTTAATACACACATTAGCTTAATTACAAAATTATCTATCCTCTGTTTCAAATACATTTGCTTATGAAATTTGGAGGATTTTTTTTAGCTATTAGCTGTACTAATTGAGGCATTTACATATACAAATGAGCTGTTTCTTGAAAACTTTCCAATAATTCAAAACCTGTCAAACCCATTTGGAAAATAAACTTCGATGGTATACTCATCATCCCATTAAGACCTGTATTAATTAGTTATGGTAATTACAGTTAATTACATACAATTTTTTTTCAAACAGATAAGGGTGATTTGTAACTAGGCTTTCCCCATGACTTTACTGCCATAAAATATCTGACACATTGATGAAATCATATTGTTTACTGGGCTTTATTCCAAGACAAAAATGGTAGTACTCAAAAGATGAACTGACTTGAATGCGATTGACAGGCTGAGTTTTATGACATCACAGTAATTGAGTGTAAAGCTCCTCCTACATACATGCTGGCTTTTCATTGGAAAGTGGGAAATCAACAGAAAAGATATCACTTTTTCAAAGCTTTGGTCTTTATTCACTGAATGTAAAGTGCTGCTTGAGGTTCACAAGAGAAAGGAAGAAATAATAAAATGACATATAAATCCAAATGATTTTTTTTTCTGAACAAAGGGACTGGGAGCAGAGGTGGGCTATTTGACCCCTCAAGCCTGCTCTACCATTCAATGAGATTATGGCTGAATTCCACTTTCCCATCAATTTCCACAAATTCCTTGATTTCCTCAGAGTCCAAGAATCCATTGGTCTCATTATTGAATTTGAAAACTAAAGATTGTTCAGAACTCCTACAATTTATAACCCTCTGAGTGCAGGAATTGCTTCTCATCTCTGTCATGACTGGATGACTTAATTTTTGCATCCCTGATCCAGACTTCCCTGTCAGTTTCAAACATGTCAAGCTCTCTAACATTTGATTCATTTTAATGAAACCTTTTTACCTTTTATCCCTTTTATCTGTCTGAACATTAAATGAGACTTAATACTATCTTTGATAATGGTAAGATAATCAAGTCCAGTAACAAATCTTTGGATAATGAAATATTGAGTGGACCATTCACACCATATGGCTGTTTTCACAACCTCCGTTTCTTATATTTTCTTCCATGTCTGTGATTTTCAATACCTAAAACATAATTAAAGACATTAAGATTATTTTTCACTTCTTTGTTGATGTGTGTGTGTGCCTGTTTGTGTGCGTGCTTGAGTGAGTATGCATAAGAGTATGAGTGTGTCTGTGTGTGTGCAAGTGTGAGAGAGTGAGCGTGCAAGAGTGTGTGTGTATGTGTGAGAGAAAATGTGTGTGTGAGAGACTGTGTGTGTCTTTGTGTGTGCGCGTGTGAAAGAGTGAATGTGTGAGAGAGTGTGTGTGTGTCTGTGTATGTCTGTGTATGTGTATGTGAGAGAGAGAGTGTGTGTGAGAGACTGTGTGAGTGTGCTTGTGCGCAAGTGTGAGAGACTGAGTGTGCGAGAGAGAGAAGGAGAGAGAGAGAGTGTGTGTGTATGTGTGTATGTGTGTAATATAATGTGTTGTATCCTGTATAGAGAATAATGGATTGTTATGTGTGTTCTTCTTTAATATTCATTCATGGGTTTTGAGCATCATTGACAATGTCAACATTTGCTATCTGTCCCTGATCTTCCTCGATTAATGTAACGTATTGTAATAGTTTGTGAACATAACCCATTATAATCCTGTGTGAAGATAAGCAAAACCTGTAGATGGCAATATACAAAGAAGCGAGAGTAGGCCTTCATGTCTCCTCCATCATTTCA
The DNA here is from genome assembly GCF_004010195.1 of Chiloscyllium plagiosum. NCBI lineage: Eukaryota > Metazoa > Chordata > Chondrichthyes > Orectolobiformes > Hemiscylliidae > Chiloscyllium > Chiloscyllium plagiosum. The sequence continues at coordinate 49,785,399 of NC_057732.1, read as the reverse complement.
AAAGATTTACAAGGATGTTGCTGGGACTGGGACTGGAGGGGTTGAGTTAGAAGGAGAGGCTGGGACTTCCTTCCTCTGGAACATTGGAAGCTGAGGGGTAACCTTATCGAGGTTTATAAAACCATGAGGGGCATGGATAAGGTGAATAGCCAAGGTCTTTTTCCCAGGGTAAGGGAGTCCAAAACTAAAGGATGTAGGTTTAAGGTAAGAGGGGAAAGATTTAAAAGGGACCTGAGGCTACTTTTTCTCACAGAAGATGGTGCATATATGGAACCAACAGAGGAAGTAGTAAACATGAGTACAATTATAACATTCAAAAGACATTTGGACAGGTACATGACATAGGCCAAATGCAGGCAAATGGGACTAGTTGAGTTTTGGACAAGTTGGACCTGTTTCTGCACTATATGACTCTATAGCTCTATAAGAACATCCTGCTCTCACTGTAACCTCGACTCCACATTCCCAACAGCCCTGACAACCTTTTGTCCCATTGTATATTAAGAATATATCCATCTCCACCCTAAAAATATTCAAGGACCTGTTTCAAACACCTTTACAGAAAGAGAGTTTCAAAGAACCATGACCATCTGAGAGAACAAATTTCTCCTTATCAATTCCCGCCTCAGGCGACTCTCTGTGTGGAGTTTGCACGTTCTCCCCGTGTCTGCGTGGGTTTCCTCCGGGTGCTCCGGTTTCCTCCCACAGTTACAAAGATGTGCAGGGTCAGGTGAATTGGCCATACTAAATTGCCCGTAGTAATGTAATCTAATGTAATCTAATGTAATCACCACCTTAACAGGCCACTCTGACTTTTAAACAGTGACCCCCTTAGTTCTAGATTCTCTTTTAAGGAGAAACATCTTTCTCCATCCACCCAATCAAGACACTTCAGGATTTTATGTTCCAATCAAGTGTTGTATTTCTCTTCTGAATTACAGTGGATACAAGCCTAACCTGTCTGAATATTCTTCATCAGCCAACAGTCCCTTCCTCTCATTCCATGTATTAGGCAAGTAATCCATCACTGAACTTCCCCCTTAGTTAAATAAGGTGACCAATACTGTGCACAGTACCCCAGATATGGTCCCTCTAGTGCCCTGTGTAACTGAGGCATACATTCCTTACTTTTGTATCCAAATCCTTTTGCAAAAACTGGTAACCTATTATTTGCTTTCTTAATTAGTTGCTGTGCCTGCATCATAAGCTCTTGTGATTTATAAAAAATTTCAACTATATCTTTTGCCCCTACACCTAATTCATTTATTGAATTGTAAACAGTGAAACTCCCAGTACTGATGCCTCTGGCACACCACACATTAGAACTTGCCAATGTTTAAAAAAAGACCCATTAATGCCTACTGTCTGCTCACACACACACCCATACAGATAGACAGACATAGACACACACACATACACTTACACATGGACACACGTACACACACACACACACACAAACACACACACCCATACAGATAGACTGACACAGACACACACAAATACACATACACATGCACACACATGTGCACACATACACAGATATAGACTGGGAAAAATAAACATGGATGGAGGAAAATTGGACAAAGTTCAGCAGTCTTGGTTCATATGATCTGTTGAGATGGTTCTTCCTGATCAATAGGGTGTTCTCAGCTTTTCTTTCCAAATGCTTCCACTTGTTTGAAGAAGGTACAGGGTGTCTAGTTCACTTATTACCAGTTAATAAGTCACAACTTACAGTAACTGCTAAAGGGAAGATAAGTTAGCATTCCTCAGGGTTAAAGTAAGCTTTAACTGCAGAGAGCAGAGAGACAGTCTTGCATTGATGGAGAGCTGATTAACCGTCCATATGTCTTGTTACCAGCTCCAAGGCGTTCACTTACCTGACAACCAATCACATTGTTGTTGGAAAGCAAATCGCCTTTAGCATCAGTAACTGGGCACTAGGCCATAGACCGGTCAGATTCGTGTTGCCAACCAAAACGACACGTGTAAACAACCATCAGCTCCAGTTCATCTGCAAACACTGCTGTAACCCATAGCTTCGCAAAAAGTGTTTACAGTTTCTGTCAAATTACCAGCTTTCCCAGGCCATGTAGCAATTCTTGGTTTTTAAAATAATTCTTTCTTATTTCAGTTCACCATTTTAAAAAGCACAAAAATTTTAAAAAGGTCTATCTACAAGCATCTGGTGAAAATCTAAGTCTGATACAGCCACTGACTCCTGTTCATCCACAGCGTATGTCTTCTCTTTAAAGAATTTCAATAGAATAATCAGACGTGATTTTCATTTTACAAAGCCATGTTGACTCCGCTGGACCACCTTGAACCTATCCAGTTCCTCTGTGATACCTTCTCTAATAATAGCTTTGAACATTTTTCCTTTCTGCTACCCCAAAAGAAATGATTTCCTGTACCACAGTGCCATGGCCAGTTAGCTTATCCACCCGTATCTCCTACTCTCCTATAAAAAAGCGAAACAAATTTACGCTTAAAAGTAAATTCTCAGTAACTATTTACAGCAGGAGTGAATGGGGGCTAAATGTCCCCATTTTCTCAGAACTTGAGGATTTTAAAGGTATTTCCGCAGAGATCAGACATAAACCAACTGGTACAAAAGCAAATTGCCCTTATGTCCTTCAGGATCAATGATCCATTCCAGTTTGTTAGATTCTGAGATGTTTCATAAGTCCAATGTCTGGTTTATAGACTCTGCCACATCTGGGGCAGTTGGAATTTCAAGGGCCAAGTGATAGATGGGTTTAGAGGTCCCTGTGTTCCATTTGAATCTCAACTCCACCTCTGTGTGTTCCCAACAAAATCCCTTAGTGTATTTGCTGCTTTCCTGAATAAACATTCTGCATTTGGTTAGCCTCTTATGGGTTGGTGAGTATGTTTGATGCCTTCAGCGAGGTTTTGAGAACAATCTATGAAACGGTTCTAATGTCTTACCGGGAATCTCCTGCCATTACTGAATGACAATTGGCAGTAAAACAAAGATAAAGAGTTGCAGATGCAGGAAATCTGAAACAAAAGGTAGAAGCTGCTGGAGAAACTCAACAGGTCAGGCAGCAGCTGTGGAGAGAAAGTAGAGTTAATGTTTCAAGTTGAGTGACCTCACATCAGAACGGGTCACTGAACTCAAAGCGTTTAAGTCTGTTTCCCTCTCCACAGATGCTGCCAGACTTGCTGAGTTTCTCCAGTATGCTTTGCATTTGTGTTTGCGGTTCTGCACAATGGGCACTTGCTGATGGCATTAGCATGGTCCAGCATCTCTGAGTTGGTGACTTTGTCCTGTCCAGAAGAGCTAAGGATATGATGGAGACAAGGAAATGCAATATGCATCGAGTGTAAATCACTAAACCTGTGCGATGTAAACGTGATCCAGAGATGATATAAATTGGAAACATGAATTTGAAAAAAAGGGTAGGTTGAAAAATAAACAGTGATTTACTTTGAAATGGGAACTATTGTTAGTCTTGAGCAGATGTAGACTAAGCCACAAGTTACAACAAAATGAATCACATCATCCGGAGGATTTCATTTCCATGCAATGTACTGAAAATGACAAAGTTCAGTAGTTATGTCTCTTCTCTGTCCATGTACCCTGTGCTTACTTCAGTTAATTTTTCACAATCGCTGATCAATGGAAAATGAAAATACAAAAAAAAAGCTTTAAAAAGATGGAATCCTCGCCATTATTAAGAAACAAAGGGAAAAATAATTAATTTTACCTTCATTATTCTATGTGCAGTTTTTCTAACCACTGATGTGTTTTTAAAAGTACATTTATATACAGTTGATGTGGGTTTAGAGTAATTACTCCTGGTCCGGATATATCCAAGAACACTGCAAGAGGCTGGAGAAGAAATTGCAGGGGCCTTGGCTGATATTTTTGCATCACCATTAGCTATTGGTGAGGTCCCAGAAGACTGGAGGGTAGTGAATGTTGTGCCCTTATTCAAAAAAAGCTGCAAAGAAAAATCTGGGAATTATATACCAGTAAGCTTAACATCTGTGGTAGGTAAGTTACTTCAGAAGGTTTTGAAAGATACGATATACATGCATTTGAAAAGACAGAATTTGGAGATCATGTCTCACAAAATTTGTTAGAATTCTTTGATGAAGTGACCAGGAAGATTGATGTGGGTAGGGCAGTAGAAGTGACCTATGTGGATTTCAATAAGGCCTTTGATAAGGTTCCACACATTAGGCTGCTCTGGAAGGTTAGATCACATGGAATCCAGGGGGAGCTAGCAAATTGGCTTGATGGTAGGAAGCAGATGGTAATAGTGGAAGGATACTTGTTGGATTGGAGGCCTGTGACTAGTGGAGTGCCTCAGGGGTCAGTGCTTGGCCCATTGCTGTTTGTTACCTATATCAATGATTTGGATGAGAATGCACAGGCATGATTAGTATGTTTGCAGATGACACTAAAATATGCAGTACTGTGGACAGTGAGGAAGATTATTAGAGATTGCAGCAGGACATTGATCACCTGATTCAAATGCTCCACCTTTGTGTATATGCAATGGAAACAGATTAGCCGTGACCTCAATTGTTTGTAGAAGGTATGTTCAGGTTGATGGCTTTTTGTGTGTAGAGGTGTGTGTCAGTAATTTTAGAAAATAGCTTGTATTATTTACCTACATCTGTCGTCTAGGAAAGTAAAACTTTGTGTATTATGGCTTTATGTTTAATTGACGATTGATCATTATTGAGGATATGAATGAGTTCTTCTAATTCTGCAGGTGTTTGATTCCAAATACCCCCACCACAAAATGAATACAAAAAGTATTGTTATGATGTGACTGCATCATCAATAAATAGGTAAGTGAGACAATAGACAATAGGTGCAGGAGTAGGCCATTCTGCCCTTCGAGCCTGCACCACCATTCATTATGATCATGGCTGATCATCCTCAATCAGTATCCTATTCCTGCCTTATCTTCATAACCTTGATGCCACTATCCTTGAGAGTTCTATCCAACTCTTTCTTAAACGAATCCAGAGACTGGGCCTCCACTGCCTTCTGGGGCAGAGCATTCCACACACCCACCACTCTCTGGGTGAAGAGGTTTCTCCTCATCTTTGTCCTAAATGGCCTACCCCTTATTTTAAAGCTGTGTCCTCTGTTTCGGGACTCACCCATCAGCGGCGTGAACCTAAACTGCACTCCCTCAATAGCCAGAGTGTCTTTCCTCAAATTTGGAGACCAGAACTGCACACAATATTCCAGATGCGGTCTCACCAGGGCCCTGTACAGCTGCAGAAGAACCTCTTTGCTTCTATACTCAATCCCTCTTGTTATGAAGGCCAGCATGCTATTAGCTTTCTTCACTACCTGCTGTACCTGTATGCTTGCTTTCATTGACTGGTGAACACCCAGATCTCTTTGTACTGTCCCTTTACCTAACTTGACTCCGTTTAGGAGTAATCTGCCTTCCTGTTCTTGCCACCAAAATGGATAACCATACATTTATCCACATTAAACTGCATCTACCATGCATCTGTCCACACACCTAACCTGTCCAGGTCACCCTGTAATCGCCTAACATCCTCCTCACATTTCACCCTGCCACCCAGCTTTGTGTCATCAGCAAATTTGCTAATGTTACTATTAATACCATCATCTATATCATTAATATATATTGTAGAAAGCTGTGGTCCCAGCACTGATCCCTGCGGTACCCCACTGGTCACCGCCTGCCATTCCGAAAGGGAGCCCAAAAACCAGGAAGTAATGCCAAAATTCAAAAAATACTGCTGAGAAAAATCTTAAGATCCTTCTGGGAAAATAAAAAGCATCTTGACACCTGAGATCCGCAATGCAATAGTCCATCAAACTCCTCTACATATTCATCGGGTTACAATTCACTTGTAGTTTACCCAATGAGCCCCTCCCCCATTCTACATAGATGGCAGGATAAAAATCAACAATTTTCAGCATCCACAGGTCTTTCATGTTATTTTTAAAATAAGTCCTAGTGTCTGCTCCAACCATCTGAGATTGTATTGCTGTTTTTTGATCTCTTCTCCTCAATTCAAACAAACTGATACTGGAGAGAAAAGTCTACCATCCAGTGTCTTTTGAGGAAAGATTCAGCAAATTCATCGGAATTTATAAGAATGAGAGATGATCTCACTGATACACAGATGCTTCTGAGGACACTTGACAGGGTGGGTATTGACAGGGTGTTTCCTTTCAGACTTGAATGGAGAACTAGGGGGCACAGACTCAATGGAAAGGCACAGACTCACTGAAGAAGGAGATGTGGAGGAATTTCTTCACTCAGAGGGTCATCATTGTTTGGACTTTTCTCCAGGGTGGACTGGAGGCAGCATTGTCAAATATATTCAAACCTGTGTTGGACAATATTGTTGTTTGTCATGGGAATCATATATTATGGTGGATGGGCAAGCGTTTGGTATTAAGGCCATGATCAGATCAGTCATGAATGACAGACCAGACTAAATGGGCTGGATAAAAACAATGACTGCAGATGCTGGAAACCAGATTCTGGATCAGTGGTGGTGGATGGGCAAGCGTTTGGTATTAAGGCCATGATCAGATCAGTCATGAATGACAGACCAGACTAAATGGGCTGGATGGTCTACTCTTGCTCCCATTTCTATAAGACCATAAGAAATAAGAGTCAAAGTAAGTCCATTCAACCCATCAAGTCCACTCCACAATACAATCATGGCTGATGGGCATTTATCAATCTCTGCCTTGAAGACGTTTAACGTCCCGGCCTCCACAGCGCTCTGTGGCAATGAATTCCACAGGCCCACCACTTTCTGGCTGAAGAAATGTCTCCTCATTTTCATTCTAAATTGACCTCCTCTAGTTCTAAGGCTGTACCTACGAGTCCTAGTATCCCCACCTGAAGGAAACAATTTCCCAGCGTCCACTCTTTCTAAGCCATGCATTATCTTGTAAGTTTCTATTAGATCTCCCCTCAACCTTCTAAACTCTAATGAATACAATCCCAGGATCCTCAGCCATTCATTGTATTTCTTACGACCCTATGTCTGCAAGCTTTTGAAGCTTGATCAGTTCCTAGCCAACTTGGAACTGGATGTTATTTACACCATCCAAGAGTCAGATTAGTTACCGAACCATGTCTAATGCTTCTAGTTTTGCATCAATGTGAGGTAATCCAAACCATTTCACCTTGATACCAAAGGGCAAGTATACCTGTGCCGTACAAGTGGCAAACAGAATCTCAAAAAGGTCCCCTTTCAATTTGTTTAAATTCCTTGAGCAAACCAGGCCTGAAAAGACTCAATGTTTATCTCTGAGCAACAGTGCAGTCCAGGGGCCCCACACATACCAACTTGCATATCCTAGCTGTTAAACTATTACAAATCAAAATGTCCAGTTTAAATTACAGACAATTGTTATTTTGGAGCCTGTCAAGATTAATCTTTAACACGTACTTGCAATAAGATACCATCAT
>NC_057732.1:49764668-49777799 GCF_004010195.1 Chiloscyllium plagiosum | reverse complement strand
GAATGCAGGTGAGTGGCATTGGTGGGGGTGGAAGTGGTGGCAGACACGGCAGTAGGGGTGGCGGAAGTCACTGAGCGTGTGACATTAGCAATGATGTGAGGGGCGGAAGTGATGTCACGTGTGATGCATGAGGAATTATGAGGGGCGGAAGTGGTTGTGGGAGCGGCCTTGATGGGGCAGAAGTGACATCATCAACCAGCGTGGGGGTGGTAGCTGCATCAGCCGCATGGCTAATGGTGTTTCCGAGGCCAGGGAATCTTCTGGAATGTTCGAGGAGCGCTGGTTATGGAGGTGGGTGGTCTACTCTTGCTCCCATTTCTATAAGACCATAAGAAATAAGAGTCAAAGTAAGGCCATTCAACCCATCAAGTCCACTCCACAATTCAATCATGGCTGATGGGCATTTATCAATCTCTGCCTTGAAGACGTTTAACGTCCCGGCCTCCACTGTGCTCCGTGGCAATGAATTCCACAGACCCACCACTTTCTGGCTGAAGAAATGTCTCCTCATTTTCATTCTAAATTGACCTCCTCTAGTTCTAAGGCTGTACCCACGAGCCCTAGTATCCCCACCTGACGGAAACAATTTCCCAGCCTCCACCCTTTCTAAGCCATGCATTATCTTGTAAGTTTCTATTAGATCTCCCCTCAACCTTCTAAACTCTAATGAATACAATCCCAGGTCCTCAGCCATTCATTGTATTTCTTACGACCCTATGTCTGCAAGCTTTTGAAGCTTGATCACTTCCTAGCCAACTTGGAACTGGATGTTATTTACACCATCCAAGAGTCAGATTAGTTACCGAACCATGTCTAATGCTTCTAGTTTTGCATCAATGTGAGGTAATCCAAACCGTTTCACCTTGATACCAAAGGGCAAGTATACCTGTGCCGTACAAGTGGCAAACAGAATCTCAAAAAGGTCCCCTTTCAATTTGTTTAAATTCCTTGAGCAAACCAGGCCTGAAAAGACTCAATGTTTATCTCTGAGCAACAGTGCAGTCCAGGGGCCCCACACATACCAACTTGCATATCCTAGCTGTTAAACTATTACAAATCAAAATGTCCAGTTTAAATTACAGACAATTGTTATTTTGGAGCCTGTCAAGATTAATCTTTAACACGTACTTGCAATAAGATACCATCATTGTGTAACTGGAAACAGATTTGATGAGGGAGCCACAATGACCCAGTTTGTATAGTAATAGCGAGCTCTTAGTGCAGAATTATTTGCTAACAGTGGGAAGAAAATGTTTCAAAGAATGACTGGTGTTATGATATAATTGGCCTGTTAAGAGCAGGGATCTGTCGAGGACATATCCAGATGATTTGAACCTCCTCTAAATGACACTGGGCATTAATCAACACAGCAGATATATTTATAGAGTACTAAATTTGTATTTCACAGCTTGCATGAGCATTTGCAAAGTAGAGAGTTTTCTGCTAGCTAGTATGTTGTCTAACAATGAAATTCAGCAAGTAGTGCTTGAAATATTAACAAATGTTCCCAATTCGTTATCTGTTGGGTTTTGACTGAGGCTGGAGGTCTGTGCTGTAGCTTTACTCCCATTACTCCGAGGGCCACACATGAAATAAAATTAGATTTTCTCATTATCAAGCTGCCCAATTAAACACTTTATGTATATCAGTTTACAAAGTCAAAGATCCATCGAATAGGCTCCTTAATAAAAATGGGTATTATCAAAACCAAACGTATTCAGTGAAGGTGCAGTACTCAGTTAACATGCACAGTTGGTAATGTGGACGCACAAATGCTTATGCTGAGAAAAACCTCCATCAATGGGGGAAAATGCAGAGACTGGCTTTCTGAAAAATTAATACTTTGGCGAATTGGTTATTATTGCAATCAAAAAGATATTATGTCATTCTTTTTTATTCATTCATTGGATGCAGGCGATGCTGGCTAAGCCGATCTCTACTTATCCTTTTTGGACAGCATGGTGGGTTAGTGATTAGCGCTGCTGCCTCACAGCACCAGGAGCCTGGGCTCAATTCCAGCCTCAGTTGACTGTGTGGAGTTTGCACATTCTCTCCGTGTCTGTGTGGGTTTCCTCCATGTGCTCTGGTTTCCTCCCACAATCCAAAGATGTGAAGGTTAGGTGAACTGGCCATGCTAAATTGCTCATAGTGCTCAAGGATGTGTAGGTTAGGTGCATTAGTCAAGGATAAATATAGGGAAATGGATGTGAGTGAATTAGTCTTCAGAAGGTCAGTGTAGACAAATGGCCTGTTTCCATACTGTAGGGATTCTATTTGAACTCAACAAGAGGGTCTTCTTTATAGAGCTGGGAGAGATCAGCTGGGTAGTTCTTCTCTCACACGTTTCTCGTATTCCATTGGAAGACCAGATAAAATATGAATCTTTCCTTGTCATTCATTATTCAAACTGTCCTACCAGACGGTGATAGCAGAGCCAGCAGTTATCATCAGCTATGTGATGTTTAAGAAACCTTGTTTAACAAAAATTACAAAGTCTACACCGAACTTTGAATTATGTCTCTTAAAGAAACCTCCCCATGTAATTTCACAAAACATGAAATACATCAATTTTTCTACAATCCTTCAAAATGTAAATCCTCCAAGAAACATTGAAAATGAAGTATCTTTGTGACATATCTCATCAGCTTTACATTGGTCAAGGAATGGATTCTTGCTGTGATTTTGTTTTCTTGGAAATTGTTTAAGGTTTCATTTCGACAGAATGAAGGCTCGTGAAATGATTAGTTTCAGGTCATGCCGGCTAGCCTGAAAAGTGAGACATGTACAGTCAAGCTGGCAGATACTTAAACAAGTGATGACAGTACAATTGTGTTAGTGTCTTCATTTAACTTTACTTAATTAAGATGCTTGAATTACATTGAAGTGTAGGTGGAGAATTGAACTTATTTTGTTGAACAATATAGACCAACAGCTTGATGAGGAATCAGAATGGATCATGAACAACTTGTTCATGGGTTCTATGATTAGCTTTAGGTTTAAATATCTCAGAGTGGAATATTGAAACTTTGGGAATTAGTTCAAGGCCAGAGATGGATTGCCACTAGAGGGATGAAACCAGTCAGAGAGAACAGTTTGAAAAATGGCAGAGAAAGTGGGGTCACATTGATTGATAAAGCACAAAAGATACATACAAAGGCTCATGGAGCTAATGGCAAATTACATGAAATACATGATTTTCAATCTTATTGTTGCATTTCCTGTATCTGCAAATTGCAGGACAACAATGCATGGCTAACGACTTGACCACAGATGTCAGATATCAAAGGAACAGAGTTTGTAGCTAACCTTGGACAAAGGACTCAATAATTCATGGGACTGATCGAAATAAAGTGTATCATTATAAATCTATAACACCCTGTCAACAGTCTATCCAGGCTTCTACTCCTGAAAACACTGAGAAGTAGGCCATTCAGCCCATTGAGTCTGTTCCACTATTCAATGAGATCGTGGCTGATCTGATAATCCTCGACTCCACTTTCCTGCCTTTTCTCTATAATCCTTGATTCCCTTATAGATTAAAAACCTGTCTATCTCAGTTTTAAATATACTTAATGATCTAGCCTTGATAAAACTCTGCAGTAAAGAATTCCACAGATTCGCTCCCCTCAGAGAGAAGAAATTCCTCCTCATCTCTCTCATAAATGTGCAATCCCTTGTTCTAGATTATACCATCTGCTCCTAGACTCTCCCACAAGGAAAAATAACCTTTCTGCTTCTCCCCTGTCATGTCCCTTAGTATCTCATATGTTTCAATAAGATCACTTCACATTCTTCTGAATTCTAATGAACGCAAGCCCAACCTACTTAACCTCTCAACCTACTTAACCTCTCCTCATTAGACAGTCTTTCCATAGCCTAGGATTAGCCCAGAGCGCCAGATACAGAATCTCTTACAATATTTGGAAATCAGCCATAATCTCACTGATTGGAAGAACATGTTTATGAAGCTCAAATGCCTCCCCCTGTTCCGAAGTACTAAAAACTAAATTTCAGCCAGAGTAGCTGTGGATCACGCTTACTGACTTGACCACATTTTGAACATTTCAAGTCCACTGAACCCCAAATAATAACTCTGTTTCTCTCTCCACAAATGCTGTCAGTCCTACTAAGTTCGTCCAGCCATTTTGTTTTCATGTCAGATTTCCAGTTTCCGCAGTTCCTTATTTTATATTGTTACACCTCTGGAACAGGTGGATCGAGAGCCTGGGCCTCCTGACCAGGAGGTGTGGACACTATCACTGCACACAAGAGCCCCTAGCTCCTTCCTTTGTCCTAAACGCCGAAATGAGTAAATGGTGTGCATTTTCTGCCGTTTTCACACGACGATATTATCAGGAGGACTGACGATTGAAGAAATGCAGGGTCACCCTTGTGCAGACTGGATCACACTGTCTTCCAGACTCAGCAGTGGACCACATGCCTGGTTTGTGTCGTTATTGCATTTTCTGTATTACCTCTGAAAACATTTTTAATTCGGTGGCGTCTAAGTAGTGATGAAATAGACATGTAATGGAAATGATTCCAGATTATGACTGGCTGCACATTAAGCTTGTAAATTGTAGCTTTATACCTTGTTCAACAGAATGATTCGGGCTTGTTAAAATAATTAGCTCAGATGAGCAGGATTTATTTCCACTGCTCTGCACTACCATCATTTGATAAAAGACAATTGGAAATGGCAGTATCATATTAATAAGGACCCCTTAGTCATTAAGGCTCTCTGATATAATATATACTGTTTAAGGAATAATAATAGATCTATATAAAACTCCTGATTGTGACATCCTTGTCTCTCTGTGACACACACCTCCCTGTGGCATTTTCTGAATGACCTTCAAAGGCGATACAACAGTGTGATGGATGATTTCTTTGATCTTCTGTTTTGGATTCTGTGCACCTCGTAGGCATGGGCATTCAATCTTACACCAGATGAATTGTTGTTTCAATGTGTTAAAGTGGTCAGATAAAAACCCAAAGAGGAAAAAGTGGGAAAGTCATTGGTTGCAGGTTGAACATAAATGAAGAAAATGCATTTCTCAACCTGTACTAGTGTCATTTCTTTATCAGATTGTACTCTACTACAGAGATGACATGGCATGCCAGATTTTTTTTAGCCCCTGATTACAGAAAGGACCCTCATCTGCCAACCACATATATTAGAAAATTTGCTGCCCTTTTGAGTCAATGGACGAGAGTTTACCCCAAAGCCTGTGATTTATCAGTGTCGACAGCATAGGCTCAATAACTCAATCCCTTTCATCAATGCAAGTATTCACATTGTATCTGAGGTGGGCATTTTTTCACATCATATTGCATCCTTCCAAAATCTCTCCCATGTTATAAAATCATGAGGGGCATGGATAGGGTAAACAGACAAGGTCTTTTCCCTGGGATGGGGGAGGTTGGAAAGAGAGGGTATAGGTTTAGGATGAGAGGGGAGAAATTTAAAAACAACCTAAGGGACAACATTTTCATGCAGAGGGTGATGGGTGTATGGAATAAGTTGCCAGAGGAAGCGATGGAGGCTGGTACAAATATAACATTTGAAAAGCATCTGGATGGGTATATGAACTCATAGAGCTTAGAGGGATATGGGCAAATGGGACTAGATATCAGCTTGGATGAATTGGACCGAAGGGTCTGTTTCCGTACTGTACATCTCTATGACCCTATGGCTCTATGATTCTCCAATATTCCATTGGAAAGTCCGTTTCAAACATTCCCTGTGTGAATAAAATCTTGCAGATATCTGCTCTAAACTGAGTTTTGCACGTTCATGCGTCTCTTTGAAGATAAAATATAAAGTGCTATATTTCATGGAGGCATTTCAATGTTATCACATTTACCACAAGTAATATTGCACCAAAGCCAACGGCTCCTTTTAAAGTAATGGGTGATCTATTGCGCTACATAATTAGCTGCCTTCTTATAAAGCATCTGATTTTTACAGATTACCATAGTGTCTTGGGAAAGGCGAAGCAGTTATACATCATGATTGAACATTGCACATCGTATCCAGGACCATACTGAATTTCCAGCCCCAATTTTAGTTTATCAGATTTGGATGCGCTGTTCTCTGTATCACCCACCTATAGCTGTTCCTTAAACGCTTTGTTACCCAATAAGATTTTATGGACAAAGGTTAACAGGAAATCTGAAGCAGAATTCTGGAGAAGCTCAGCAGGTCTGGCATCCTCTGTAGCGAGAGAAACAGCTTTAACTCTTCTTCCAAACAAGAAATGTTGGTCTGTATCTTCCAGTTCCTGTCGGAAAAAGGGTTGGGAACCATATCAGACAAAACACTGCCCATCTTATTAGGGAATAGTTTGGGGAAGGTTTTCCAGGTGAATGTCTGGACCAGGAGCTGAAGTAGCCTAGTGCAGTCCAGGAATTCATTCTGGCAGCAGTGGATTGGTGATTAAATCTCTGTAGCTGCTGTATTCCATCCTGAAGGCGTTTTAACAGCTACTGTGAGGAAGTAAGTGTATGAGGCAAATAGCCACCAAGTTAAAATAGCAATACAGAAAACAGGAACAAGAGTAAGCCATTCAGCCCTTCCAGCCTGCTCCGCCATTCGATATGACCACAGCTGATCATCCAACTCAGTCCTTGTTCCCACTTTTGCCCCAATACCTTTTGATCCCTTTAGAACTATATCTGACCCCTTCTTGAAAATATTGATTATTTTGGCCTCAACCACCTTCTATGGCAGAGGGATTGACAGGGTAAATGGGTAGCCAGGTGAGTGCGGATTTTGAAGGTGAGAGTGCGGGATGACAGCCAAGTGATGGAGTAAGGTTGCAGATGGGGGCTAGAGTGGGAGGTAATTGGTGTGGCAGGGGTTGCTGGGAGAATAAGGAGGAATGGAAGCTGAGCGGGGAGCCCAGATCACTGCAGCCGATGACTGAGCTCCACAGCCATCTCCATCCACTCTGCTTTCACCAATCAGGATGTTCCCAGGGAAGAGCAATTCCCTTTTTCTCCTGGATAGCCTTCTGCAGAACAGCTGGAGAGGTAGGGCTAAACCCGGCAGCATTTTCTGTTTGATTCTGATCTCTTCTGAGTTGATGAGGCAGGGTGGTGTTGAGGGAGTTGGGGGAGCAGGGATTGTTGGTTGAGCAGACGCAGAGAGTGAAATGCCACCTGGAGTTACTTTTCAAAACGGCGCCTGGAATTCGGAACCCAATAGGTGCCAACAGAGGACTGACCTTCCAATCCATATGTGAGCTGAGATGAATGGAATCACTGTTGAAACACACCCCAACATCTCCAAATGGAAATTAAGCCCATTTTAAAGCCAATCCTCTCTTTATGTTTGGATAACTGAGATGGACAACTGGATCTTGTCCTGTCCATTGCTATCTGTCGATTTCTAGACCAAATGAACACTTTTTCAATAAGAGGTAGGTCAGATTTAGGGCAAGGAAGGTTAGGGTTACAAGGAAACTTCCTCCCTCAAGTGCTCATGAATGTTCTTTGTGGAATGGTTTAGAATGACTGCCACTTGCCTTCACAATTATCATTGCACTTCAATGAAAGGAACAGAAGTAGGCCATTCAGCCCCTCGAGCCTGTTCCACCATTCAGTGAGATCGAGGCTGACCTGTGGCCTAACCTCTTAAACCTGCCTTTGTTTCTTAACCATTAACAGCTTTGCTTAACAAAAATCTTTCTATCTCTGTCTTAAAATTAACAACTGATTTATCATCGACTGTCGTTTGAGGAAGAGAATTATACATTTCTACTGTCCTTTGCATGTAGAAGTGCTTCCTAACATCTATGGTGTGAAATGGTTTCTGATATTTCAATCAGGTTGAATACCAAGCAAGTCAAATCGTTCATGCTATGCTTCCAAGTGCAGAAGTGATTTGACTCAATTGCACATCCGCTTATATGGAGCACTTGTACCTGGAGCTTATAGAACATGTTGAATTTCTTTCTCTGACAAAGCAAATGAGGTAGATTTTCTTCTTTATCCCACACTTAACTCCAGTAGATTGCCTGATCACCCTGCCCAAAGGAAAGTTTGGTGTCTCGGATTGTACACGGATAGCAGACCCTCCAGCCTGTTCCTACAGCTAATAACAAGATGTGGCTTTGCCGATCTGTTATTGTGTTTCGTTTTTCTGTAAGAATTCAAACAAGCTTCACACATAAAACTAGAGCCATAAAACTTGTGAAATGTGTAATCCAGGCCAAAAACCCACTTGCAGTTAATATGATGTACTCAACAGGGGAAATGTAGACAGAAGCTTGTTTGGGATTTGTAGTCTTATTATTTACACAGTTGGTTATATTCATAGCTGAAAATGTGTTGCTAGAAAAGCGCAGCAGGTCAGGCAGCATCCAAGGAACAGGAGAATCGACGTTTCGGGCATAAGCCCTTCTCCTGAAGAAGGGCTTATGCCCGAAACGTCGATTCTCCTGTTCCTTGGATGCTGCCTGACCTGCTGCGCTTTTCCAGCAACACATTTTCAGCTCTGATCTCCAGCATCTGCAGTCCTCACTTTCTCCTCCCTGGTTATATTCATATCCAATTAAATGAAATCATCACAAGAGTTTTGTGTTGATAGACATGAGGACAGGGAAATGGAATCTGTTGCTTTCACCTTTACTCTGGTCCTCTCATTGACAAAATACCACATTTGAATTTTCTCATCTCAGGAAGTTCTTGATGCGCAATACCTATTCAGCTGTTAGCTCTCACTTTGAAGAGAATAAGAAAAATCCTGCCATAATGAGATTTTGTTTTAGAAGCATTAGCATTTAAATGTTTTCAGAAGACATAGGGTGACTTTTGCTTAGTTTTTTTTATTCTTTCACAGAATGTGAGCATCACTGGCTAGGCCAGCATTTATTGCCCAGAGAACTGGTAATAGTCTTCCATTGCTGTTGGTCTTTCCCTGGGTCGGGGAGTCCAGAACTAGAGGGTATAGGTTTAGGGTGAGAGGAGAAAGATATAAAAGAGACCTAAGAGGCAACGTTCTCACACAGAGGGCGGTACGTGTATGGAATGAGCTGCCAGAGGAAGTGGTGGAGGCTGGTACAATTGCAACATTTAAGAGGCATTTGGATGGGTATATGAATAGGAAGGGTTTGGAGGGATATGGGCCAGGTGCTGGCAGGTGGGACTAGATTGGGTTGGGATATCTGGTCGGCATGAACGGGTTGGACCGAAGGGTCTGTTTCCATGCTGTACATCTCTATGACTCTATGGAGCCACTTGTAGATCAGACTAGGTCAGGATGGTAGATTTTCATTCTGAAGAAATACTAGTGAACCAGATGGGGTTTTCCCAACAATCAATTCATTAAATTCTTAATTCAAAGATTTTTAATTAGGTTGAAACTCCACCATAGCAGGATTTGAACTCAGGACACCTGAGCATTTCTTGGGTCTCTGTTTTAACGGTGCAGCAATAATCCCACCAGGCCATCACCACCTCCCACATATAACGCCACATCTCAGCTCCAATACATTGAGTGTTAATTCGATTGGTATGTACTAAATCATTTTGAACTATAAAATCACTGACATTGAAGCTGTGCTTTTTAATTCATTCTCGGAATGTGAGTAATGCTAACAAGGGTCACCAAACTCACGGGTTATTCTTCATACCACAAGGAGGCCCTAGAACGCCTCTTACTTTCAACAGGTGCTGTCTTTGTGGTGATGGTGCTACTGCAATGTTAATGAGTCAGGGAAATACAGAATGACCAATGAATCTGTATTTAATGATGCAGATTTATAGAAAAATGTTAACTGGGACACTTTAATGATGCAGATTTATAGAAAAATGTTAACTGGGACACTGAAATAATTCTCCACTGTTCTTGATGTGGTACCATGTGACCCTTGACATCCATTCAACAGTTGGATGCACTCAGTTTAATGGTTGAATTTAACAATGCACTAGGAGATGGTGAGGCCTGTAGATGTTGGACAGTCAGTGTAGGTAGAGTGTGGCATTGGAAAAGGCACAGCAGGTCAGGCAGCATCTGAGAAGCAAGAGAGTTGATGTTTCAGGTAGGACCCTTAATCACTTCCAGCACTGAGACTGTCTACAGTGTCAGTCCATGTTATGGGATCAGGCATTGGCACGTTGCTTGGAAACTTTCACTTTGACTCCGAAGCTATTGGCTGAGCCAATATTCTGGGACAGTCCCAGAGGATTATAATACTGTCAATGTAAGACTTTTACTGAGAAAGGAAAGGAGAGAAAAAAACAGGTAACTGTAGGCTCATTAGGTTAACATCTGTTATTGGTAAAAGTTTGGAGTTTATTAGAAAGGATATAATGGCAGAGCATTTAGAAATACAATATATCACCCAGCAGAGTCAGTCTGGCAATTGCACTCACAATGTGGTCTGCTGTACATTGGGGAAATGAAGTGCAGACTGGGCTACAACTTTGCAGAATACCCAACATCCTGTCTGCAAAAATGATCCTGAGCTTCCAGTTGCCTGCCACTTCAACATACCACCCTGTCCCCTGGCCAGCATCCCTGCCTCAGGCTTGCTGAAGTGTTCCAGCGTAGCTCAGTGCAAGCTGCAAGAACAGCACCTCGTTTTCTGCTTGGGGACCCTTCAGCCTCCTGGACCTAATATCAAGTGCAATAATTACATATATCCTTTACCCCAATCCCTGCACACCAAGCCTTGTTAACACATGGGCTGCTATCACAACCATCGTCTGCCCCAATTCCTGTTGTCTCTGGGCTCGATCTCCACTGATCGTTTACTCTTCATCTCTCCCTCCCCCTTATTGTTAGCACACAGACCAACCTTTCTCAAATTAAAAAGATTCTTAGGGGACTCGACAGCATAAATGCAGAAAAGGTGTTTCCTCTCATGGTAGAGTTTAGGACCAGAGGGCATAATCTCAGAATATGGCATTGTCCAATTGGGACAGAGATGGGGAGCAATTGCCTGTCTCAGAGGGAAGTGAATCTGTGGAATTCTTTACCACAGAGAGCTATCAAGGCTACATCATTAAATGTTTCAAGGATGAGAAAGTCGCATTTTTAATCATCAAAGGAATCAAGAGTTATGAATCCCATTGAATGGTGGAGCAGACTCGATGGGCTGAATGGTCTAATCCTGCTCTTATGTCTTACAGTCTTAAGGTCCATGGTGATGATGTAAATAAAAAACAGCTGTTTACCCCCTGCCCAGCAGCAGGGACACGGTGCTGATCGGCATGTCAGATATATCCCATCGCTGTGGGCACCACACCCAGTGGATTCTATCCTTCAACATCCTCCTACCATTCTAACTTTAATAAAGATTCATTCTGGAATATCAGCTTACTACATTCCTTCACCCTTCTACAAGAGACTGAGTGTGGACTGAATTTAACCAGCTCTTACTTGCCAAGCTGAGAACATAATGTCCGAGAAAGGATATGATTCTGCTATTGGATGACGCCTTTTAAAATTCATTCACAGAGCATAGACGTCGCTGGATAGAACAGGATTTATTGCCCATCCCTAATTGCCCAGAGGGCAGTTCAGAGTCAACCACATTGCTGTGGGTCTGGAGTCACATATCGGCCAGACCAGGTAAGGATGGAAATTTCCTGTCCTAAACAACATTGGGGTTTGTCCTGACAATTGACAATGGTCTCATGGTCATCATTAGACTCTTAATTCCAAAATTTTAATTGAATTCCGATCCCACCACCTGCCGTGGCAAGATTGAATCCAGGGCCCCAGAACATTAAGGGTCTCAGGATTCACAGGCTTTCGATAATACCACCAGGCCATGGCCTCTGCTAAGCTAGGAATAACACTAAAAATGAAATTAATATTATTAATCATATTTGTACTGTGACTTACTTACCTGTGCTAGAACATACAAGTTAGGAGCAGGAGTAGGCCACACAGATAGCATCAAATATATTCTCATGTAGGGCCTTATCCTTTTGAAACCAAAGGAACAAAAGTTATCCGAGGGTTTTATCTTTCAGATACCATCAGGGATAAGTAAGGGTGAGTTCCATTGACAGTGTGAACATTTCATAGGGATAGCATACTGTTCTTCTGGACTGATGTAATCATGAGGATGTGGACACCAGTGGCAAAAAAATTGAAGTCAATAAAGGTCTGGCATGAAAACACGGTGCTTAAGAAATATAGTTGTTTTCACAAGGAAGTGCCTCCATTGAAATTATTTGCTAACAATCCTGCAGCCGATTGAGTGTCTGTGAGTAGGAGCCAGTTATATTAGATCAACACTCACAGCAATATGAATGGTTACATCGAAAAGCACATCACTTATATTGAATAATGCATCCTGATTGTAGCACTAGCAGGAAAATGAGTTTGTGTTTCTGAGTGCATGATTTAAGGTTAATGCTGTTGGTTCTGTGTTTAATTCTTGTGCAGCAATGTTGTATCGGGAGCAGTCAGTCCAGCTTGGATTGCCACCCAGCAGCAGTACAGGAGGATGCACAAGCCAGAGTTACTCTGCTGCACCTGGTCTTTTGCTTTTTCTCTTTTTCGTTTTTTTCTGTTCTTGAGTGTTTTTTATTAAACTTTTAACTTTTTAAACTTACTCAGAGGGGATTGGAGGAGGCAACTTCCAGACTGGAGTCTGGAAGGGGGAGGTCAGTCCCAAAGAAGAAACAGACACGAGGAGGGTGGTCCCAGACCAGAAACAGACACGGGGATGGTGGTCTCAGACCGGAAACTGACACAAGGAGGGTGGTCCCAGACCAGAAACTGACACGGGGAGGTGGGTCCCAGACCAGAAAGTGGCACGGGGAGGTGGGTCCCAGACCAGAAATTGACACGGGGAGATTTTGTTTTAGAAGCATTAGCATTTAAATGTTTTCAGAAGACATAGGGTGACTTTTGCTTAGTTTTTTTTATTCTTTCACAGAATGTGAGCATCACTGGCTAGGCCAGCATTTATTACCCAGAGAACTGGTAAGAGTCTGCCATTGCTGTTGGTCTTTCCCTGGGGTCGGGGAGTCCAGAACTAGAGGGTATAGGTTTAGGGTGAGAGGAGAAAGATATAAAAGAGATCTACAGGGCAACGTTCTCACACAGAGGGCGGTACGTGTATGGAATGAGCTGCCAGAGGAAGTGGTGGAGGCTGGTACAATTGC
>NC_057732.1:49750380-49762567 GCF_004010195.1 Chiloscyllium plagiosum | reverse complement strand
CCCAGACCAGAAACTGACACGGGGAGGTGGGTCCCAGACAAGAAACTGATATGGGGAGGTGGGTCGC
This sequence comes from Chiloscyllium plagiosum, assembly GCF_004010195.1. Classification (NCBI taxonomy): domain Eukaryota; kingdom Metazoa; phylum Chordata; class Chondrichthyes; order Orectolobiformes; family Hemiscylliidae; genus Chiloscyllium; species Chiloscyllium plagiosum. Next base: position 49,762,500 of record NC_057732.1, on the reverse strand, counting down.
AGACCCGAAACTGACACGGGGAGGTGGGTCCCAGACAAGAAACTGATATGGGGAGATGGGACCCAGACCAGAAACTGATATGGGGAGGTGGGTCCCAGAAACTGACACGGGGAGATAGGACCCAGACCAGAAACTGACACGGGGAGGTGGGTCCCAGACCAGAAACTGAGATGGGGAGGTGGGTCCCAGAAACTGACACGGGGAGATGGGACCCAGACCAGAAACTGACACGGGGAGGTGTGTCCCAGACCAGAAACTGACACGGGGAGATGGGTCCCAGACCAGAAATTGACACGGGGAGATGGGTCCCAGACCAGAAACTGATATGGGGAGGTGGGTCCCAGACCAGAAACTGTCACGGGGAGATGGGTCCCAGATCAGAAACTGACACGGGGAGGTGGGTCCCAGACCAGAAACTGACATGGGGAGATGGGTCCCAGACCAGAAACTGATATGGGGAGGTGGGTCCCAGAACAGAAACTGTCATGGGGAGATGGGTTCCAGACCAGAAACTGACACGGGGAGATGGGTCCCAGACCAGAAACTGACACGGGGAGGTGGGTCCCAGAAACTGACACAGGGAGATGGTTCCCAGACCAGAAACTGACATGGGGAGGTGGGTCCCAACCCAGAAACTGACATGGGGAGGTGGGTCCCAGACCAGAAACTGTCATGGGGAGGTGGGTCCCAGACCAGAAAGTGGCACGGGGAGGTGGGTCCCAGACCAGAAACTGTCATGGGGAGGTGGGTCCCAACCCAGAAACTGACATGGGGAGGTGGGTCCCAGACCAGAATCTGTCATGGGGAGGTGGGTCCCAGACCAGAAATTGACATGGGGAGGTGGGTCCCAGACCAGCAACTGACACGGGGAGGTGAGTCGAAGAGTGTGGTGCTCGAAAAACACAGTCGGTCAGGCAGCATCCAAGGAGCAGGAGAATCGACATTCCGAGCTTAAGCCCTTCATCAGTAGCTTATGCCAAAAGCATTGACTCTCCTGATCCTTGAATGTTGCCTGACCGGCTGTGCTTTTCCAGCACTACACTCTTCAGCTCTGGTCTCCAGCATCTGCAGTATTCAATTTCTCCCCTGGTCGGGTGTGTCCCAGACTGGAAGCTGATGTGCAGAGTGCATGTGACAATAAAGCTAATTCAATTCAATTCTAATAGTTGGGCTTCATTTACATGGCTCTTGTTGACCTCCAGAGTAGTTTCACTGCCAGGAGATGCTAAAATTGGACTAGTCAAGGAGTGCTAGCAAGGCCAGAGGAGATTAGTCCGTGGCATTAACATCAATGAGGGGATGGTGTGAATGAGTAGAATGTCAGTGTGGGCTAAGTCCAAGTGCTTCCTATTCAATGAAGAGCAGTTTTTTCTCCTCTTCCTGATGCTCTAGCCATAACAAAAGTGACTGATCCTTCTGGAATGTTCCTATTTTGTAAGGGCTTCAGGGCCCTGGAGCAAACATGTGATGATGTCACAGAGCTGCTCCCCCTCTGGGCGTAAATAGTACAGTGTGGACTAAGTTAAACTGATCAAAGATGGAAGATGTATAGTGTTGAGAGAATAGTCTTTTCATAACATAACAGTGAGACAGTGGCAAATTAGTTTGCCACATATAGTTATCTCAGAGATGCAGAAATCTACAGTGCACAAAAGACCCTTTGGCCTATTGCATCCATGTAATGTTGTCCTTGGTGTTAAGAGCTAAACCCAGGTTTACATACTATGCCCAATCTCCTCCTCCTGCCCACACCATCCCTCACAATCTAGTTATGACCAGGTGGGGGGAGTGGAAAAAGACTGTTAATTTATTTCTTCTGAATTTTTGCTTAACTCAGGAACTCAAAACCTCAGTAAACCTTTTGCTCATGTTTCTCTGCAGGACAAAGTATTCTGAACTCTGGATTAGAGAAACAGAATGAGAAATGTTCACAGCTGATATCCACAGTGTGGGTGACACATGACATACTTGTATAGAGTTTCAGTTCTCTGAGATTTTAATAATAGTCTAAATGGAAGTTTTTTTTAAACATTTTAAACAGCAGAGAAATTTCAAAACCACCGCATTAATGAGTCATAGAGTCATAGAGGTCTTCAGCACAGAAAAGGGTCCTTCGACCATAAGTTCATTTTCCAGCACTTGGCCCATAGCCTTGGTATTGCAAGTACACAATAAAAATACTTCTTCAACATTGTAAGGTTTTCTTTCATATTGATATTGCACAGTGATTTCCTGCAGCACATCATCATCAGAGAATCCCTGCAGTGCGGAAGCAGGCCATTCGGCCCATCAGGCCCAAATCGACCCTCCGAAGAACATCCCACCCAGGCCCACCCCACGACCCTAATCCTGTAACCCTGTGTTTCCCATGACCAATCTACCTAGCCCACACATCCCTGAACACTACGGGCAATTTAGCATGGCCAATTCACTCTAACCTGCATATCTTTGGACCATGGGAGGAAACCGGAGCACCCGGAGGAAACCCACACAGACACTGGAAGAATGTGCCAGACAGACGGTTGCCGAGGATGGTCACCCAAGCACGTGCACAAATGGCAGGCACGGTGGCTCAATGGTTAGCACTGCTGCCTCACAGCGCCAGGGACCTGGGTTCAAATCCATCCTTGGGTGACTGTCTGTGTGGGTTTCCTCTGGATGTTCAGGTTTCCTCCCACAATCCCAAGATGTGCAGGTTAGTTGGATTGGCCATGCTAAATTGCCCGAGGAGAAAGTGAGGTCTGCAGATGCTGGAGATCAGAGCTGAAAATGTGTTGCTGGAAAAGCGCAGCAGGTCAGGCAACATCCAAGAAACGAGGTCAGGAAGAAGATTGCAGGTTAGGAAGGCGGTGCTGAGTTCGAGGGATTTGACTGAAACAAGGTGGGGGGGAGAGGAAATGAGGAAACTGGAGAAATCTCTCCCCCCACTTTGTGGAGAATTCACACTGTGGAATCATCAGTGGACATCCACACTTCTCACCTCATGCTGGAAGACCCATCAATAATGAAGCAGCTGCAGCTGATTGGGCTGAGGACACCACCTCTCTCCTTCTGTGATGTTTGTGATTGAGATGATTGACCTTTAACAAGCACAACCACCTTTCCTTTAGTAGGTCTGACTCCAGTCACAGGACAGTATCCCCAACACTGTGGAAAAGGACAATTAAGAAGGTATAAAAGCAGAGTTAACTAAAGTGAGCTAGCAAATTTGAATAAGGGATAGGGTAAAATGATCAAAACAGCATCAGACCAGTACATCTGGCTGCTGTTTGATAGCACTGTTGACAACCCCTTCCATCACTTGGCTGGCAATGAAAGGTATACTGATGGAGGGCTGGCAGGCAGCCATGTTGGGTAGCTGATCCTGCATTTTGTGGACAATTTTCTGCATTATTGGTAGATGTTAATATCACAACTGTACTGCAACACTTGGCTAGAGTTGTAGCTACTTTTGGGGCACGTCTTCAGCAGTATTTTGTTTTATTTTTTTCAAAGCCATCAGGATATTAGCAAGAAAAGATAGGAAAGATAAATATAAACTATTTATGAAATGTCTCCACAGAGGCTGGTATCCCCTCACCAAGTCACCCTGTATTTACACAAGAAGAGTCCTTGACACAGACCCAGCTCCCTTAGAGCCAGCTCTCATCGTGAATAGCATGTCTGACATTCTTGTTTATCTTTTTTCTCTTTTTTTTTACCCCCACACTAATGCCTAACTGCGGTAGTGCTTATTTTTTCCCCAGCATCCATGTTGTGTGTGTGCAGGTGTGAGACACAGTGAAAGACACAAGGTGTACGAATCTTTATTCAAATTTCCACAGTATTTTGTTTTATTCATTCACAGGACATGGGCATCATTGACCAGTCCACCAATTATTGCCCATCCCTAATTGCCCAGAGGGTAGTTAAGGGTGAAACCTATTACTATGGGTCTGGAGTCACATGTAGGCCAGACCAGGTAAAGACAACAGTTCCCTTCATGTAGTGATTGGATCAAGGGCCAGGTGGATTTCTGTGGAGCAGGTTAACAACCCAATACAAGGATCTGATACTCAATGATATCCACCTGGCCCTTATTCCAATCACTACACTTCTCTAAAGGACATTGGTGAACCAGATTGGTTTTTCCCCAACAACAGTTTAATGGTAATCATTAGATTCTCAGCTATGGATTTCCATTGGACTCCAATTCCAACATCTGCCATGAGCATTACCTTCGTCTCTGGATTAATGGTCTAACGATAATATCACCAAGCCATCATCTTATCAGAGTGTTATTGAACCCATAATCGTTACAGGTTCCAGCATCTTCAGCTGTTACTTGATAGCGCACAGAGTAAATCAAGATGGCTGAAAGTTGTCCAAGTTAGAACATAAAGGTCATCAGGTGCTATATTTTTTTTTCTTTTTTTACCATTAAATTATATATATATATTTTTTTTTTCTCCACACTCCCCCTTTTCATCAGGTGCTATATCAATGAAGGCATTTTTCATCCTTTGGCTACTGAAGTTAACTGTTCAATTCAGACACGAAACAGCTAAAAACAAATTTCATAGAGATGGTTATACTGAGGGATAGGATTAGGCTGCGGACAATGAGTTAAATATCCTCCCACTAAATAAGTGAATGACATTTTGTACATTCCTAACTTTAGTAGAGAGGTGCAGGGTCCCATTCACTCTGAAATCACTTCACTGCTTCTCTCCACTAGTATAGAGAGAAAAAAAATTCTTAGTTGCAACTTGTGTTTGGTTAGATCTCTTAATGTCACAGATTGTCACATGTTGTTGCCCAGAAATAGTATGGAATTGATATTATTAAATCGGAGAGGATTCAGAAAAGATGTTGGGATGGGAATGGAGGGTCTGCGTTATAAAAATAGGCTGTTTTTTTTTTTCTTTTCACTGGAGTGCAGAAGATTGAGGGGTGACCTTGTAGAAGTTTTTAAAATCATGAGGGGCATAGATAAGATGAACAGCAACGGTCTTTTCTCTAAAGGTGGGGTGTATTTTTAAGGTTAGAGGAGAAAGATTTAAAATGGATACGGGGGTCACTTGTTTACAGAGGGTGTAAACGTACACAGTGTGTGGAAGGAACTACCAGAGGAAGTGATGGATGCAGGTATAATATTTAAAAGATATTTGGATAAGTTCATGAATAGGAAAGATTTGGAGGGAATATGGGGCAAATGCAGGCAAGTGGGACTAAATTAGCTTGGGAACGTGGAGGGTGTGGACTAGTTGGACCGAAGGGTCTGTTTCCGTGCTGTATGACTCTATAAATGTGACACCAAGTCACATAAGGAATTACAGACAAGAGTCACCAGTGTCTTTTTATTTGGGCAGTAGTGCAGGGTCCCCAAAATGCATTTGTGGATGTGTTAATGACATCTCAAATATAGCAAGAACAATTTTTTACTGTCTGTATTTGTCATGACCAGTAATGTATCTTTTTATCTTTATCTTTTTCAAAGTTCCACCTCTCTTTTAGATAGAGGTGAGGGTAGGAGATTGAGGAGGTGGAAGGGAGAGGGAGTAGGGGTAATGTGAGAAGAGTTGGAGGGGAAAGGGAGAGGAGAGGGGGAGGTGAGAAAGGGTGAAAGAGAAGAGGGATTTTGGATGGTTAACTGGAGCCTTTGTCAATATGGCTGATGGGGAAGAACGATATGAAAGAGTTCTGATCCAAGTCAATGACAATGCTATGAACTATCAGCTTGTATCTCAATAGACAGAGGTTAATGTATCGAGTTGGATGTTGCGTATCAATTGGCAATTGATCTCCTGAGCTTCTGCAGCAATTTTTATTTCTTTCGGAGCTGATTTTTTTAATGATAAAAGTAGACCTTTAGACCACAACACAGGAAAAGAGAGACAGAGACAGAGACAGATGCAATTGCACTATCACACTTGACAATAATCATTTGCTGGCGATTTCTAAACAAATTCGATGGCTTTTTAATCTGCCATAAAGTTGGCATGACTGAATGCAGTTTGAAAATACTTATATGTTTCCTTTCAAGGTTGGATGTTTGAATTGGAGCATGAAAGGTAACAACACTGGAAAAAACCAGAACCTGTCTGACTAGCTGTAATCAGTACGCATGGAAACTTAACATGTACATACACACACATGCACACACTCTCTCGATCTCACTCTCACTGCCACGGACACACACTCACACTCAATCGCAAACCCACACAAACACACTCTGAAGACAGTGTCCCCAAAACTTTTTCTCTAAGTGAGGGAGATTTGCATTCTATAGGACCAGCTTCTGTTAATAGAATCATAGCCAGTTTCAATCGTGCCTATTATCTAGTCTGACCTTTTCAAAGCCAGCACCCGTATAAAAAACACATGATCTCCAACACAACTGACCACAACGATACTGTCATTTACATTTTTCTTAATGAAACAGTGTTGAGCAAGTATGTCAACAATCTTGATTAAAAACCGAGTGAACGGCAGATGCTATAAATCAGAGACAAAAATAGAAATTGCTGGAAAAGCTCAACAAGTCTGGCAGCACCTGTAGAGAGAAATCAGAGTGAACATTTCAAGTTGAGTCACCCTTCCTTGGAACAGTGTTCTGAGGAAGGGTCATTCCACCTGAAACATTAACTCTGATTTCTCTCCACAGATGCTGCCAGACCTGTTGAGCTTTTCCAGCAATTTCTATTTTTGCCACCAATCTTCATCAAAGCTTACTCCAGTCATGGTTAATGTAAGAATTACTCCTGAATATCACCTTTTAAGAACAGGTTTTGTTTCTACATCAAACTTAAAAGATTTACTCTACCTCTTTTTTTTTTCTTTTTAAAGCTTTGGAATGTCTGTTCCTATTTTCTTGATATATCAGGCTTCACTTATAGTCTTTAAAAAATTCAGCCCTATCTTCTTTAAAAGAAATGTCTATGAAATTTCACCTGCTGGCTCTCCTCCCCGCCTGAGAATTATCACTTCTGCATGTTCAGTGTGTATTTAATAGGACTGAGACACACACAAAAAAATATTAGATTTAAGATTCAGGATCAATTTTTGTTTCTCCTTTCAATTAACTCAAAGATTTGAGAACAAGCACATTTTTAATTTCAAGGGATTTGTTCTTGTTCATGAAGAAAAAACTAATCTGTTAAGCAGCTCATCTCTGGGGCACCCATGACTCTGTGTAAAATAATTAATATTGTGCATTGCCCAGTAATAATGACCTTTGTTTCAAATGTGGGCACAATGAAAATGGGCTGGACCTTGTTATTATTCAACTCAACAAATTCTGGAGTTGCTTTTCATATTTTTGCTTTGGTATACAACTAGCATAGCAGATTAGTCTCTCGTTTATGGACACTGCCCATTATAAAGCCATTCCTTCTGCAATTCTACAAGATTCATCAGTAGAATCTGCTGTGTTTTCTTCTTACAGAGAAAAAGGGTGAATGGAGATTGGATTGAGGTTTTCAAAATCACGAGAAGACAGGACACAGTAAATGAGATACTGTTTCCAATCTGCACAGAGTTCAAGAATCAAAGGACACTGATTTAAGCTGACTGGGGAAAGAGCAATGGCAACATGCTATGAAGCTTTTTTCACAGTCAGGGGTTGGGATCTGGAATATGCTTCATGATGGTGTGAAAATGTGTGATTTAACAATGGCTTTCAAAAGGGAATTGGATAATTATCTTTAGAGAAACGATGTTCAGGGCTACTGGAAAATGGAAGGGGAGTGGGACTAGCTGAGCTGTTCTGCAGAGAGCCACCACACATAAATTGGGCTGAATTTGATTGGATTTAATTTAATTTATTGTTGTCACATGTGCCTAGTGAAAAGTTTAGGTTTGCGAGCAGTACAGGCAGATCATAGCAAACATTGATCATAGGGTGCTCAGACAGAGTCAGGTATACAAGGTAACACAGCACAGGAGCAAGTTCAACATTAAGTTAGCAATGTCCATTCATCAGTCTAATAATAGCAGAAAGAAGCTGTTCTCAAAACTTTTGGTACATGTGTTCAAGCTTCTGTATCTTCTGCCTGACGGAAGAGTTGGAAGAGAATGTTAGCTACGTGGGAGGGGTTTTTGATGACATTGGGAGGGGTGTTTGATTGATAGCCTTTCTGCCTCAGCAAGAAGTGTCGACAGAGTCCGTGGATGGAAGATTGGCTTCCATCATGGTCTGGGCTGTGCATACCGCCTTCTGTAGTTTCTTCCAATCCTGAGCAGAGCAGTTGCCATACTAGGCTGCTCTGAACCCAGACAGAATGTTTTCTGTGGTGCATCTGTAAAGGTTGGTGAGGATCCCTGTGGACGTGCCAAATTTCCCAAGCCTTCTAAGCAAGAAATGGCATAGTTGTGCCTTCTTGACCGTCACATCTATCTGCGTGGGAGGTCCAGCCCAGATTGTTGGTTAGTGTCACGCCGAGGAACTTGATACTTTCAACCCTCTTCACCTCACCTCTGTTAGGGTCTGGCCACTTTCTGTGCTGTAGCCATTCTACAAAACAGCAGGGGGACCATGCCTGTGAAACATTGATTGGGGAAAGGCTTAGAATACAGAGGAACGTAATTAAAATTCAGGTATCTCCAATCCTTTCCTAATGAAAAGATATTGAACGAGAATGTCAATGATCTTCATCAAAGCTTATTCCAATCAGGGCTAATGCAAGAATCTGTCCAAAAGATGCACCTTTTTAAGAACAGGTTTCATTTCTACATCAAGCTTAAAAATTTTCTCTACTTCTGTTTTTTTTTCTTCTTTCTGATTGCTTTGAAATGTCTGTTCCTATTTTCTTGTTATAGCATGTTTCACCCTCAGTCTTTAAAGAATTCAGCCCCATTTTCTTTAGAAGAAATGTCTATGAAGTGAAACCTGGATATCTGCAGAGCCAGAAACCTGACAACCCAGAAACAGCAGTAAGCAAAACAGATGTAAGGGTGGAAGGAAACAGATGTTAACTGTGATTGTGTAGAAGGTTGAAAATTACCTTCAAAGCATATGTCACCACAACAGATTTCAAAAGAATAATGTCAGATCGCCTTTTAAGGAAGTGGATAGTGACTGACATTTACATCTACCTTAGGTTAAATGGCAGTATTTTATGCAAATGTTTAAAGGCAGAGAGATAAATGGAATAGTTCAGCCCCAAATGCAATCTCCAAGTCATAATCTAATCATGTGCTTCATTCAGTTTTTAGAAACATTTACTTTGTCATCAGTAAACTGGAAGATATCTCTAAAGGTTTGTGGTTGGGCACTTTATTAAGGACGTGAGGCTTTTCAGAATGAGAGCTGTGATGTTATGTTACTTAGGATGCTTTCCTTCTTCTCCATTCCTTGGGAAATGCCTTTGGTCCTCTTCCTGTAACTCCAGCAAAACACCAACTATCAACATGGCTGCCTCTGCCTCTTCAGGGTTTTTCATGATCCTCACCGCCCCCAGCACCCCCCCACAGCCACTGATTCTTGACGTCGGTGTTCTGCCCCACTATTGTCTGCAAAGTTTTTTGTGTCGAGCAGCCTATCCATTCCTCATTTGTGAATGTAAGTAGCACGGGTCCGTGGGCTACTTGACCATGGATTCTAATAGCCAGCGTCAATTCTGTTACCCTGCACAGGGCCACTTTCTACAGAATGTTCACTGGGTTGTGACTGAGAACAGGAATCCACTACAACTTTGTGCCTCATGACTCAAAGAGAATGTGGGCTGAAAATGTGTTGCTGGAAAAGCACAGCAGGTCAGGCAGCATCCAAGGAGCAGGAGAATCAACGTTTCGGGCATGAGCCCTTCTTCAGGAATAAAGGGCTTCCTGAAGAAGGGCTCATGCCCGAAACATCGATTCTCCTGCTCCTTGGATGCTGCCTGACCTGCTGTGCTTTTCCAGCAACGCATTTTCAGCTCTGATCTCCAGCATCTGCAGTCCTCACTTTCTCCTCAAAGAGAATGTGGTCAACTGTACCAGTCCACCTTGAGCTCATTCACAGGGCAGGTGCAATAATCTGGAACAGAAGTAGATTTCACACCGTCAGTCCATTGTGCCTGTTATGCCACTCCGTTAGATCATGGCTATCACCTTGGCTCCATTACTTACATCTTAGGATCCCTTCAGTGTGGAAACAGGTCATTCGGCCCATCAAATCCACATTGACCCTCCAGAGAGCAAACCACTCAGACCCAGCCCTCTACCCTATCCCTGTAATCCTAGCTCACCTAGCCTGCACATCCTTGGACACTAGGGGCAATTTAGCATGGCCAATCCACCTAACCTATACATCTTTCGACTGTGGGAGGAAACCGGAGTACCTAGAGGAAACTCATGCAGACACGGGGAGAATGTGCAAACTCCACACAGACAGTTGCCCAAGGGTGGAATTGAATCTTTGTCCCTGGTGCTGTGAAACCTCACATATTTACATATTTTCACATACCTAGGTACACCTATCTCTCATAACAAGTCCGAGTAGTAGCTGACAATCCTTGAGGGAAAAAAAACAGCAATCATAAATAAGGGTTTGTGACATATTAAAACAAATAATTACACTAAAAACACGATGGAATTAAAATGTCTCTCTATCTTTCTGCTGGCAGGTTAAACCGACGTGTTATATCATCTATTCATGTGCACATAAAAGATTGCTTGACATTTTCCAAAGAGTAGGCAGTTTTCCAAGCCTCAGGACCTTCATTTATTCCTTTACCACATGGGCAGGACAGCCCAACTGGAAATTCATTTCACTGCTATTTATGACACTTTATAATGCATACATTGGCTGCTATATTTGTCTGTAATGACTCAGCTCGAAATATAAGTCATTCATGTTCATTATTTTCATAATTTACATATGAGTGAACAGACTGTTCTCATGCTTGTGCTAGATCGTAAGATGTAAGAACAGAGGTATGCCATTCGGCCCATCAAGTCTATTCCATCATTCAATCAAAGTTATAAATCACACAACACCAGGTTATAGCCCAACAGGTTTATTTGGAAGCACTGTAGGACTACAACCCGGAGTTATGTGTTTTTTAACTTTGTCCACCACAATCCAACACCGGCAACTCGACATCATCATTCAATCAGATCGTGGCCAGCCTGGTAATCCTCAACTCCAATTTCCTTCCCCATAACTCTGCATACACCCACTGATTAAAACCTGTCTCTCTCAGCTGTGAATATATTTAAAGACCAGGACTCACATTCGCTGCATTAAAGAATGCCACAGATTGATTACCCTCTGACAGAAAAAAAATCCTTCTCTTCTCTGTCTCAAGCCACGGACTGTGAGAGTGTCCTTTGGTCCATCTGTAACATATGTCAGGTATAGACAGGATAGATCGAGTGAATCCTTAGAAGAGTATAAAGAAAATAGGAATACACTTAAGAGGGAAATCAGGAGGGCAAAAAGAAACATGAGATAGCTTTGACAAATAGAGTTAAGGAGAATCCCAAGGGTTTTTACAAATATATTAAGGACAAAAGGGTAACTAGGGAGAGAATAGGGCCCCTCAAAGATCAACAAGGCAGCCTTTGTGTGGAGCCGGAGAAAATGGGGGAGATACTAAACGAGTATTTTGCATCAGTATTTACTGTGGAAAAGGATATGGAAGATTGAGAATGTAGGGAAATAGATGGTGACACGTTGCAAAATATCCAGATTACAGAGGAGGAAGTGCTGGATGTCTTGAAACACATAAAGGTGGATAAATCCCCAGGACCTGATCAGGTGTACCCTAGAACTCTGTGGGAAGCTAGAGAAGTGATTGCTGGGCCTCTTGCTGAGATATTTGTATCATCGATAGTTACAGGTGAGGTGCCGGAGGACTGGAGGTTGGCTAACACGGTGCCACTGTTTAAGAAGGGCGGTAAAGACAAGCCAGGGAACTATAGACTGGTGAGCCTGACCTCGGTGGTGGACAAGTTGTTGGAGGGAATCCTGAGGGAAAGGATGTACATGTATTTGGAAAGGCAAGGACTGATTAGGGACAGTCAACATGGCTTTGTGCGTGGGAAATCATGTCTCACAAACTTGATTGAGTTTTTTGAAGAAGTAACAAAAAGGATTGATGAGGGCAGAGCAGTAGACGTGATCTATATGGACTTCAGTAAGGCGTTCAACAAGGT